>NW_019258432.1:11323-14112 GCF_002742605.1 Olea europaea var. sylvestris
TGGCAAAAGAATAATCAAGGAGTCTTGAATGGATTCTAAGTTACAAAAGCAAATGGCCGACATTCAGGCCTTCAAAGCTAGACCGATGGCTTTCAATAAGGAATGCAATAACAAGGCGAAAGAAGAGACAGCCCTAAAAGTGCTAAAGGACAAGTTGGCAGTATTCGAGTTAGAACAAAGCATTGGCAGAGAAGTCAACAAGGTGGACTGTTTAGAAGAAGAAGTACTTACAAGGGAACTGGACGACGAAGTAATGCGGATCATCAAACCTGGATACGCTCAAGCACAAGACCCTCTGATCAAAGTAAACATTGGCAATGAAGGAGAAGATCGTCCAACATTCATCAGCCAGATGCTAGATCAAGAGATTAGTAATAAATTAATCACTTTGCTAAAGGAGTATAAACATTGTTTTGCTTGGGAATATGAACAAATGCCTGGTTTAGATAGAGACTTGGTGGAACATAGGTTACCAACTAAGCCTAATTTTAAACCTTATAGGCAGCCTCCTAAATGTTTTGCTCCAAATGTACTCCCTGAAATCAAGAAAGAGATAGAGCGATTATTGAAAGCAGGTTTTATTAGAACAGCCAGATATGTCGAATGGTTGTCCAATATCGTGCCAGTACTAAAAAAGAATGGTAAACTAAGGGTGTGTATAGATTTTAGGAATTTAAACATAGCTACACCCAAAGATGAGTATCCAATGCCCACGGTGGATTCTTTAGTAGAATCGACTGCCGGACATGTCATGTATTCTTTCATGGATGGGTATTCAGGATACAATCAAATTTATATAGCTGAAGAAGACATACACAAAACTGCTTTTAGATGCCCTAGGTATCTAGGATGTTTTGAATGGGTGGTTATGCCTTTCGGCCTAAAAAATGCATGGGCAACTTATCAAAGGGCAATGAATTTAATCTTTCATGATATGATAAGCAAGTTTGTTGAAGTGTATATAGATGACATAGTAGTCAAGTCCATTAAAGAAGAGGACTATTTCCGAACAGTTAAGATGTTCGTTTGAGCGAATGAAGCAATATAAGCTAAAGTTGAATCCCTTGAAATGTGCATTTGGTGTTAATACAGGGAATTTTCTTGGTTTCTTAGTACACAAGAGAGGGATTGAACTTGATAAAAATAAAGCGAAGGCCATTTTAGAGGCCAAACCACCTAGCAACAAAAAAGAATTGCAAAGGTTTCTAGGCCAAGTAAACCTTTTAAAGCGCTTTATTTCTAACTGTGCAGGGCGAACTAAAGTCTTTTCGCCGCTCTAAAGTTGAAAAATCAGGACGAATTCATCTGGAAAGAAGAACATCAAAAGGCTTTCGAAAGCCTAAAGACATATTTATCAAGTCCACCAGTGTTGGTGTCACCAATCCAAGGACGGCCAATGAAAGTGTACGTATCGGCTGAAAAAGAATCAATACCTGGAATGGTCGCACAGGAAGACTAATTTGGTGAAAGAAGGGTAATTTACTACTTAAGTAGACGGTTAACGAAATGTGAATGTAATTACTCTACTATCGAAAAATTATGTCTTGCATTGTACTTCACATGTACAAAATTAAGGGCTTATTTACGGCCCGTAACCGTTTATTTAATTTCTAAAGTAAATTTAGTTAAGTATATGTTCTCGCGCCCTATTTTACACTAAAGGATAGGCCTTTAGACACTAGTTTTATCAGAATTTGAGATACAATATATACCTCAAAAGGCAGTCAAAAATCAGGCTTTGGCTAATTTTCTAGCCGATCATCCATGTCTTGACATGCTTGAAGAAATTAAACTAGAAATCAATTCGTTCGAATTAAAACCTTGGGTGTTGTATTTCGATGGGTCAAAAAACTCTAAAGGTGCAGGAGTAGGAGTAGCATTGATTATTCCTTTAGGGATTTGCTACAAGTTCGCATTCACTTTAGACAGAATGTGCATCAACAATCAGGCCGAATATGAAGTCTTAATTGTAGGCCTAGAACTAATGATAGATATGGGAGTAAGAAATGTGATTGTTAGGGGCGATTCTCAATTGGTAATCCACCAATTGATTGGTGATTTTAAATGCCAAACTGATTCCATTATAAGTCAATATGAGATCGCCCAAGAGTTGTTGGAAGAATTCGACCAAGTAGAACTTCAATGCGTTAATAGGATATATAATGATGTGGCAAATGAGTTAGCCCAAATGGCCTCAGGATACTCAAAGGTTTTGAATTGGAAGTCTACTTGTGAGTATGGAATCATATTGCCCGTGACTCAAAGAAGGGCGAGAAAGATTGAACTACACGCATATAAGATGGAGATGCAATGGATTGGAGAACAGATATTAAAAGGTTCCTTAAGGAACCTAATGGAGGGATTAGTAGGAGAATGAAGCTGTGTTTGCTGAACTATACACTAATAGATGAAGAGTTGTTTAAGAAACGCTCTCATGGTGTATTACTAAAGTGTGTAAGTTTGCAAGAAGCCAAGACGATCATGGCTGAGGTGCATGAAGGGATATGTGGAGCTCATCAAGCTGGCCAAAGAATGAGATGGTTAATTATTAGGAGTGGATATTTTTGGCCAAAGATGGGAGAATTATGCGTTCAGTATGCAAAGAGTTGTTTAGCATGCCAAAAGCATGGTCCAATACAAAGGGCGCCAGCACGAGAGATGACACCTATTATTAAACCTTAGCCGTTCAAGGGTTGGGCGATAGACCTGATAGGGAAGATTTATCCCCCATCGTCCAAGCAGCATACTTTTGTTATAGTTGCAACCGACTATTTCACCAAATGGGTAGA
>NW_019258432.1:14562-24254 GCF_002742605.1 Olea europaea var. sylvestris
AAGCTAATCTCCCGATTGATCGCTGAGTAAGAGGGTGGACTAGTCTCATACCGCCTTCCTAAATACATCGCTACAATGGTGGGATTGCCGAGTAAGAGGGTGGACTGGCCTCACCACCTTCCTAAATGCATCGCTACAATGGCGGGCAAAGAGGCTGAGAAGCACTCTCAGCAAGCAAACTGAGAAGCACTCTCAGTAAGTAAGGTGGCCCGCAAGCATCCCAAAAATTGCCTTCTATCATTGACTCCTTGTAAAGGACAAAGAGACGATGGGAAGAACTTCGATGGTAAAAACTTTGCTGCTGGTCAAAAAATATTTCCTATACCTCCCACACCAAAGGTAACATCAAGGCAAATAGTAAAATGGGCGGACTAAACAATCCATTTTTATAGAAAGACGAAGGTTTCAGATCGGATTGATTGTCAGAGTGTCAAATAATGGTAGCAAATTGGTTTCGAAGAAGAAATTGAAGATGAAGATGGAAGATGGAAAATGCGAAGCATACGTGCATTTATAGGGGGGTGGAAATGAAGAGATAGAATATGAGCAGCCACATTCTGCCTAGTAAATGGAATTAAATAGCCCAAAATCTTGGGAAAAGCGGTGAAAATATCAAAAGAAAATGGGCAAGATTTTTAGCACAAAGCAGTTAAATGCTTGAAGAATTAACGACTAAAAAACAAACGTCAAATAAATGCACAAGAAGTTAATATATATGTTCATTAATGATGAACAAAGTTACAAAGGGAAAATCAAATTACAAAAGAAAAAGGCATCATATGTCTTAATTACAGTCCACCCCACACTGAACGAATTCGTTCCCTAAGTTTTTCTCAATCCTCGTTCTGCCGAGAGGAAGTGATGTTCAATTCGGCCACGACATCATCATCAATTTCCAACTTCTTGTACTGCTCAACCAAGGATTTAGTTTGCTCAATTCCCTGGGAGGCGTTGCGCTTTTTAGCAGCCATTCTTGTCTTGCAGTCGTCCATTTTGGCTTGAAGTTCCTTCATCTGAGCAGCCAAATTAACCATCAAAGAGTCTTCAATCATGACTTCGGAAGAGATTTCTTTCAACTCGTCCTCAGCCTTGTTAATCTCCATACGCAAAGACTCTTTCTTAGATACGGCTCGAAGATATTGAGTACTTTTGGCCTTTAGTTCAGCATTCTTGGCCAGCAAAGAAAGGAGCTCGGAATGGATAACCTTCAACGTATCTTTAAAAACGGCAGAAAGATTGAGCAACGGAAGCGTCAGTGCTTGCTACAACTTCGCATTCAAATGCTCAAGTTTATCCTTGTGTCTGGCAGCACTAACCCTACCAATGTCCATATCCATGAAGGACACGTACTCAAATATCGACTGCTTGAGGAACTTCAGATCTTCCTCTGAAAAAGCAGCAGGACGGTCAGATGGAGCAGTGCGAGACGTCTTGACTTGCTCCCAGGAAGCGAACAAGTCTTAGATAGAACGCACAATCTTGTCAGCATCCTGCAAAGAAAATTGCCAATATTAAAGATTCTCACTACAACGAACAAGATAGAAATAAAAGTGAAGCAAAGATTACCTCATCAATAATCGTGGAAGATGGCATGTTCTCAGCCAAGTCTGCCACCAATGACTCCTCCATTCGTGAGGACTTCCCCTTGTCTGAGCGAGAAGATGTTACCACAACGGGCAGACTCATAGGAGTATCTGTAGAACTCAAGAGTAATAAATCAGAAACCAATAGCACAAGCAAAGGTAAGGCATCAAAAAACTGAATTACCTTCTGTTTCGATGTTTTGGGGGTTGACGCCCTGGGAAGAATGTGGCTCATCCATGGGTTGTGATGAGGATTCTGGGACTGAAGATGTCTCTTTAAGCGTAGTCCCCTCATCAACTGGTTTGGATGAAGCAGCCTCAGCAGAAGATGATGGAGCAGGAGCTGTCGATGCCAAAGCCTTTAAAGGAGAGGTTGAACTTTTCTGAGGAATCCAAATAAATCATCAGCACACAGAAAAGTTTCAAGTATGGAAAAATATGCTTGCGAGTAAACCAATTTAATTACCTTCCTCCTGACGATAAGAGGGGTATCATCATCATCATCATCAACATCATCCTCCAGAATGGGAGATGCTGAGGCTGGCCGTTTGTGGCTTGGGGCACTCTTGGCTGTAGTAGGCTTGGCAGGGAGAGAAGAAGATGGACGAGCAGATTGTTTAGCGCGACAAGAAGGAGAAGGACTCCGGATGGACAAAGGAGTGACTAAAACAGGAGGAGGGGAAGAAATGCTCGGCTGGTCTAGTGAATGAAAGGCACGATTGGCATCAGTCACAAATAATCTGCGCTTCACTGACGGTCAGAGCTGTTCAAAAAGAGGATGGATGGTGTGACTAGAATTGAAGGGGGCTAATGAAAAATAGCTGGTTAAAAGAAGATTGTGAGCATTTATAGCCTCTGCCTCTGCCTTATTAATAATATGAAAACGGTCAATTAAGTTCCTTGAATAGCAAGGAGGAACAGGCCAAGTTTGGCCGAAATCAAGCTGCTGAGCAAAAAATTGGGGAGCATAAATTTCAACCCCTGTCTTGGCATTGGTCCCAGTTAAAATATCATGAAATAGCTCCCTCCTGGTTAAAAACTGGATCCAAATGAGCAGAGAGGTACTCGTGCTGTCTATAGTGGAGGGGGCATGTACATAATTTGGAGTCAAAAAAGAAGGAAAAGGAAAAAAGGAAGAGATTGAATCCAAAGAATAAAAGAATGAAAAAATGTCCCTTCTGGACATATTTACAGGAGCCAAGGGCTCAATGGCTAGCCCATAACAGCTAGCAGAGGAGCGAGAAATTGATGGAGCACCAAGCAATGGAAAATAGGATCTCAACCACAGTTGAGTGAACCAAAGATGTCCACTACCAGTGGGAGATGCACCATTCTTCAATTGAGTTTGAAGAGAGGCCATGCCTCTATAAAGGGCAACCAAAAAGAAATAACATAAATTCAAAGGCCTGCCACGCGCCAATTCATGCGCTACGGGTAAATAACTCAGGGAGGGTTTTATGCTTGGCACACACAAAACATATTTACAAAGCCAAACTAGAAGAAAAGCCACTCGCTCAGTATGGGAAGGCTCAGCGCTTGAATGATTGTGAAGGGTTTGCAGGCTTGAATAAGACTCGGTGTAGTTTTTACCAAACTTTGGGGCGCCACCAGAAACCAAGATACCAGGAAAAATGGTATCGCCCAAAGGTGGTAGATTCACTAGGGCCCCAACATCCCTCAAAGTAATAGACATGGGGCCAAGAGGGAAAATAAAGATATTATAATCAGAAGACCAAAAACTCAAAGCAATCGAAAAAAGTGCTGAATCAAAAGTAGGGGGCGAATAGAGATTTCTAACAAATCAGAAATCCTAGCATTATCAAAAAGTGCCTTAATAGGACTATGACCCACAAGACGAGCATGCCACCTACGGAAAGCTACATCAGATTTAGGCCAAGTGCGAATACCTCTTTCGCGAAGTGGCCCCAGCGGCAGAGAGTTTAGAAATGGAAGGCCTTGAGTATAAGGAAACAGCTGACCCACTGCCGCCTATTCAACTGCCTCTGCATTGTTGAAGAAAGGACCTAAGTAGAACTCATTGTGTTCGACATCGGCGGGCGCGAGAAAACTCGGAGTTATGTATGGACGACTCAGAAGTTTCTGAAAGTCATCAAAACTAAAGGAGTCGCCAGCTTGAGATTGTGAAGTAGCCATTTGAGATGGAACGAAGTTTTTTAGAGTTACGTAGTAGGGAAGCAAAAGATGAACAGTAAATCGTGGGAGAGACGCGAGAAATTGAGGCGTGATTTAATGGTGCAGTGAAATGACATGTTTAGGGGTTATAAGGGTTTGCAAAACGACGGATCTTTTCAAGTTATGGAAGAAAACAATGATTGAAATTCTTGGAAATCTCGAATGTTGCTGGAAACACAAAGTGAATATGGTAAAATTTAATAATTATTATTAATTCTACCATAATGGAGGGTAATTGTTGACACATAAAAAATTCAGCCCAAATCGAACGACCCAAGGAATGAAGCCCAATTGGAGGATCCCCAAATCAGATAGCCCAAAGAATGAAGCCCAGTCAAATA
Source organism: Olea europaea var. sylvestris (assembly GCF_002742605.1). Taxonomy (NCBI): domain Eukaryota; kingdom Viridiplantae; phylum Streptophyta; class Magnoliopsida; order Lamiales; family Oleaceae; genus Olea; species Olea europaea. Next base: position 18,680 of record NW_019258432.1, read on the forward strand.
ATTCAAGATGAAGGCCCAAATAGGGAGGCCCAAGAACGCGGTAACGCCATCGCCCAAGTTTGCAAGTCGGCCAGAATCTGAGCGAATGGAGCGCCATGCAGTCGCCTAGAGCTGTTACTCTATTCTCGCCCAAACTTTCAAGTCGTCCAAGGTCTTAACAAACATAAAGCATTGTGGTTATCAAGAAGTACAATTATCAAAGCAATTATTAAAGCAGTACTATCACGTTCCACGATTCAAGGAATTCAATCGAAAACGGTTGAACGACGAAGAGTAATGGCAGCAGTTAAAAAATGCAGTTTTCATGACAAGCTAACCATTACGAGGAAAGTGGGCAGTTGTAGAATGATCAAGCAGTTTTTAGGCGGTTGATCACAAAAAAGACCATCCATGGAGTATAAAAGGAAGAAAAGACATAGAGCAAAGGACCGAATCAAAAACTCTCAAACAGAGAACATGTAATTTTAATTTCCTTAGCTTAAACTTAAACACATTTTTCAGTAACTCGTGTGCTTGCGCCCCTTGGAGACATTTTGTTTTTAATTTCCAATTGTAAAGTTATCGCCAATAAAAGAACACCCCTTTTTGGGACTTTGTCTCAAGAGGTTTGTCCCTTACACAAGCGTTGTGATTATAAACAATTTAAAAAAGTAGCCAAATAATTGCTTGGTAAGTTTCGACCCGAAATTACCTTTCAATTTGGTGAATAAATTTATAGACTGTTTGGCTGGGCCTAAAGAACAAGGAAAAATTAAAGTAAGTTGTGTTTATTTACTTTTTACAAAAGTACATTTGCTCTTTTTTTTTACCCAAATTGGTGGTATATTTGTGGGTCCAACACCTTTTATATTATGACTATTCATATTTATCGTTAGTGATTAATAATCGTTTATGTGAAAGTGAGATTACGGATACATTGTTCAATAAATAAAAATGCACAACAACTTTATTGAATAATATCGTAATAATGTCATTGTCGGATAAAAAATGATAATTAATAACATTATTCTCTTGTTACTAACTTAATTGCAACATCTTAGCTTTTACCTACTTGAGGAATTGAATCCTCCAGTTATATGCATTTATAGTGAGATCTTTTTTGTTTAAAAACTTAGGTGTCAATTATGTTTTCATAATTTCTTTAAAATGATTTCAAAGCCAACAAAATGTTTAACACCTTAAAGTAGCATTACAAGAATAAAGAAAGATACCCACCCACTATACAATTTGATGCTTTCTTGAATTCAAAATTTATGGAGTAGTTGATACGTTATGTATTTTTCAATTTAGGATTAATTTTGCTGACATTATAGGACGAAGTAAAACCATCAAAGGCGTATTATTTCTCAAAACAGAAACCAGTTGTTGTAATTTGATTAGCCTTTTATGTACTCATAATTGTTAGATGATTTCTTTTCTTTTCTTCTATTAGGCCCTTATTTGAGCTCCATTATTTTCATCAAAATACATTTTTTTTAAGATTCCACCCAATTTTAACCACACATTTTTCGTTTAAAAAATATTACACGTAAATCTAAAACTTTTCTTTAATTTTTAATCACACATTTCCCATCAACACACTATTCAAAAATGCATTTTTTTGGCAAGAATGAGACTAAAACAAGGGCTAGGAGAGTTATATTTATTCATGCTGTGCAAGAAAAATCACGTTCTCTTTATGATATTCAAGCAGGTTTTTATTATTATTATTATTTTTTTGTAATAATTTTTAAATTTCTTTATCATTCCAAAACTTTTCTTCTATTCTCTTGCTACAAGAAAGAAGCCTCACCTAATATCCACATTAATACTAGATTTTCCCCAACAATTTTTATTTTGTTGATTGCAATTGAATAAAGAAGAAGAAGGCCTTAGTCGAGGGAGGCAGGCTGGCAATAGTCGAGGAATAATGGAATTGGAATGAATTAGTTGTTATGTAACCTACCAACATGGAAGTGCAATAAGAACTAACCACTTGCCTTATGATTTTTCTTAAAAATGTTGTCATGTCACGTCTGGTTCTTAAATGTTCAACATCTCATTTTTTTTCGTATTCATTTTTAATCACATTATCCCAATAAAAAAATTTGTATACAAGGGCGAACCCACATGGGGTCAAATGACCCTACAAAAATTTTGGGTTTTTTTTTTTTCAAAAAATAATTGTTTTGATTCTTTTAAGATCTACTTTGACCTATTCATTTTGGGATATCAAATAAAGTCGAAAAATTAGGTTGTGTTTAGTTTCCCGTTTTCAAGCCGTTTTTGGTTTTTAGTTTTTGAAAATGCCCAAAATGTGTTTGGTCTGTCGTTTCCAAAAATTCATTTCCGAAAATAAAGAAAAATTTATAACTGAAAACTAAAAATGATTTTTTTTTCGTTTTGATTGTTTTCAATTAAAAAAATCAAAACACGGAAAACACTCAAAACATGCCTTTTTTATACTACTCAGGGATGCTCAGCAGTACTTTTAAAATAAAATGTTGTAATTCGATACAATTTAATGAAGCATAATAATTTTAAAGCCCACAAAATATTTTTCAATTTCCATTATTTTTTTCTCATTGATCAAAATTTGGAAAAACTATTATTTCCTTTTTTTACTATCCAAGTGACAGTAAAATACATCTAGAAGGATGAAGGATGGACTAACTATTTTCTTTACAACAATTCTTATTTTTGATCTATAAATTTATTATTTATTACTTTATTTTTGTAGCAAGAAAAAATAGTGAATTTACCAAGTTTAAAGTATATATTATCTGGTAATATATTAGAATAAAATTATTATGTTTTACTAAATAATCAAATCAATTGAATAAATGTCGTAAAACAATTTCTAAAAATTTTAAACCAAATCAAACATGTTTTCTGTAATTCGAAAATAGTCCCTCAAAATAGAAAATTAAAAATGAATTTAAACTGAAAATGAAAACGATAACCAAACGCACCCTTACATGTTTAATACCATTTTGAAGTGCTCATGACCTTTTTTTTTCTTATTAATGATGTACAAAACGGTTAACCATAGCAAAAGTTATGGAGCATCAAAGTAGGTCATTCTAAACTAGTATTTCGAGAATATCGATAATATGCTAACTTTCAAAATTCGCGAGTGATCGTATGTTATCGGAATCCACAAATCGCCTTTGTTATCCGGAAGCTTGTTTAGAGAACTATATCGAAATTATATCGAATTGTCCAAATGGATATCCAAAATAGTTAAATATGAGTCGGACGTATGTCTAAAAGAGACGTCTAACTCGTCTTTCTTTAAAAAAAATTCAATTATTTTATAAGCATTTATTATTTTTGCAGAATAAATTTCTCAATATAATTTACATCATTTTATTAGGAAATTTTACATGGAATATAACGTCAAAAAATTTAGGATCATTACAGATTAAATGTAATTTGAATTGCTTTTGAATTACATTTTTTTAAAATTTGAATTTTATTTCAATTTATTTACTTTCTACATTTAATTTGATTTATTCGCCGTCAGCTAGCATCTATCAACGAAAAACAAAACTATAAAAGTAGCAAAACTCATTTAATAATATTGATAATGATTTAATTATACGACGTTTTCAAAGTATTAAAATACATATTAAGTTATTTTCATTAATATTATGCACTTGTTTGGTATGACTTAAAATTTATATTTTAATTTATTTCAAAATCAACAGTGAATTTTAATCACATATTACATGGGAATCACAAATTTACAACCATATATTTCATCAACTTTTATTAAAATTTGCTAAAAATTTGATTTTAATCCCCATCTAACAAGGTTATATTATTCTTTAAAAAATTATATTTTAATTTTTGGCCCTACAACATAAAATGTTTGGACCCACCACTGTTTGTATGTAGACCCAAAACTTTTTTCAACTTTTTAAATATATATTCTCAAAAAAATTACATATACAAAATCTATTTTTTTCCAAAAATATGAGGTCAAACATAGTCTAAATGGCTAAATTCATAATGCAGAAAGACTATACAGTAGTAGTAGCTAGAATTCAACTTTCTAATTCCAACAAATGACCACTCACTTGTGCTAATATTACATTTACTAAAATCAAATATTATGCAACTTCTATCGTCAAGGTATACATTTTTTATTTAGGGGGTGTTTGTTTCCCATTTTTGTAAGAATGAAAATGAAAAATATGGCTGGACCCAACACAAGAGATAGAAATTGAAATTTGGTGATTTGATATGATGGATAACGATCATATTTTTAATTTTAATGAGGAAAGAATGGGAAACAATCAGGGGCTTAATGAGTCCAAAAGTATTTTCAAGAGAGCATATTCGATTATTTAGAGAGCATCTATAAATTTAGAGAGTTAAAATTTTAAAGTATTTCAACAAATTCTTTATATTTGATACTTAATTTTATTATTACTCAAAAAATATTTATTATTTTTCTCTATCTTTTATTTTAACTATTTTTCTAGATTATTTTATTATATTTATATTAAAAATTAAAACACTTTGAATGCATTTAATCATAGAGAGCGAGTTTGGCTTTTTAAATTTGGAGAGCCTTAGTTAAAGAGTATTTTGGATAGGGTTGGCAATGATTCGATTCGGGGTCGGTTCGACCAAAATCATCACCGTACCACCAATTTTTTGGTTATACCATAACTGCACCATAACTACGTAAATCGATTCGATTCGTCTCATTAATAACCATAAAAAAATATTTTTTATAAGTCTAGCCAACAAATTTAAAAAAGCAATTTATGAAAAAAAGTCAATGAAAATAAAAACATAATATTAAGCCAGTGTAGCAAGCAACATCTCAAATAAAAATGCAAATAATATCCCAATTCTCAAATACAAAATTTGAATTTAACAAACAATATTATTAACATAATAATACTAAATAATATCTTTGTCCCTTGATTCTTGTGCATCGAACTTGATTCCTACTCAATAATTCAAAAGCTCCAACCTCAATTCATATTTAATCTTCATTCTTCCCTACAAATCTTACTAGCATATGTCAAAACTCAAAGTATCTTATATAGTAAATAAGAAATTTAAGTAGAGTAATAATACAACCATACTATCTAATCTAGAATGGTCTTGACTGAAGATTTAAACAAAAAATGTACACCTTCGTCAACATTCTCGTCACCAAACCTTACACCAACTCTGGAGTACAATGAAGGAGCATAATTTTTTACACACAAAAAAGAAAAAAAATTAGCAATAAAAGAAAGTGCATGAATAACAAATATAAAATACCCTTCAATTTGGGGATGGTGACAACGAGCAAAAATAAAATACAGTGTGGAGAATAATGAAATTTTGGGGACGCACTATAGAGACTAGGGTGAAGATAGCTGTCGGATAATGTTTTGTTAAATTTGATTCAAATTTCTTAGTGGTAGGGTTAGTTATTTGTTTGTAAGTGATAACTGGGTTAGGTTACTTAATGGACCATTAATTTTGAGTTAGACAAATTATAATAGAAAGCTCAATTGTCCAATTTTTGTTTTAACACGTAATCAATTCGAAATGGGACGATGGTGCAAATACCATACCCATCCCGCCC
>NW_019258432.1:28683-30037 GCF_002742605.1 Olea europaea var. sylvestris
TTTATTTATAAAGACATTGAACTAGGGATAAAAAGTAAAGGATATCAAATTAAAAGAGATGAAGATAATTTATTAATTTGCACAGGATTTATAGGAAGACTTAGTGAAAATAGCATTACTAATTATAAATTAGAAAATAATCAAATAATTACATTATTAGGACAAAAAGGTGTGCAAGCTATCCCAACAAAGAATTCTCTTCAAAGACAAATGTAGGATTATATTAAAATTTAGAAAATTTCTTAGAAAGACTAATATACTACCAGAGGATAATATCATGTACAAAAATACTAATGGAACTTTAAGTATTAGATTTGGAAATTATAACTATCATGTAGAATAGATAAAGCACAATGAAGAAGATGAAGATGAAGGAGAATATGGATACTTTGAGATAGAAGATTATGAAAGTGAAGATGAGGTTAATGTGTTAGACGAAGATAGTGAAGAAGATGAAAGTGAGGACGATGAAAAAGAATTCGGATATATGGATATGGAATAACATAGAAAAGTTAGATAAATGGAAATTAGAATGTTAATAGAAAAAAGATCAAGCAAGCATAGAAACAAAGATGGAAGAAGCTAGCAAAAGAACTAAATTAAAAACAGACCAAGAATTCAGAAAAAGAAAAGATCCCACGAATACAGAATATGTATTGGATGTAAGTACCCTTTTTCCCTGCAAGAGATTTTGAATGTGCAGATAAAAATTATGAAAGTTTAGGAAAAAGATAGATAGAAGAAGGATGTAGTTTACCATTAGCAAGCGATAGAAGATTAATATTAGAATTAAATAATTGCAAACCTCAAGACAGACCTGGTACTATAACTAAATGAGAAAATTCTGTGATTAGAGCATATAATAGTGTACATATACAAATGATTGTAGAAGAAATATGGGCTTACTTAGAAACTTATTTAGGAAAGACAGCATTAGACATATATGACTAAAACCAGAAGAAATTAGATTAAGAATGACTAGAGGAGATGATCTTAGAAATTTTACAAATTTTATTAGAGAGTTAATTATGGGTTCTAACCCTAGTAGAGACAATACTTATGAACAAAATAAAGCCCTAGAAGATTTAGAAAACTTAAGTATTAGTAATATGAAGTATCTGCAACAATTTTAATTAGATTTTGAAAGATTAGCAAGTACAGCAGGTTTAGCATTAGATGTACCTATACATGAAAAGATTATATAGAAAGATATCACCATCATGGAATGGTGTAGAGTCAAGACCAATAAGAGAAGTAACTATTAGTGCTACTATAAAATTTATAACAAATAAACTACAAGAATACTACATAGAGTATATAGTTAGAAAGCAAATAAAGAAATTAAATTATTCGT
>NW_019258433.1:0-1085 GCF_002742605.1 Olea europaea var. sylvestris
AAGGAAATTAATTATTCAGAGGCCCAAACGAAGGAATTTGGCTAAAATCTCGTGATCTCGGGTCTATGCCTTGAGTCCAATTTTGCGGGCCGTTTCCAATCAACCTGCCAACTTTCGGCCCATTTCGACACCGTCGCGAAAATGACAAAAAAGCCCCTAGTGCGGTTTATCTTTTTTAATTTTCAGTCAAGCACTTCTTCAACCTGACATAATTAATAGGAAAATTAATTAATCTGAGGCCCCAACGAAGGAGTTTGGCTAAAATCCCATGATCCAGGGTCTGTGCCCCGAGTACAATTTTGCAGGCTGTTTCCAATCAACATGCAAAATTTCGGCCCATTCTGACCCGGTTGCGACAAAAGATAAAATTGCCCCTGGTGCGATTTTTCTTTGTTAATTTTCTGTTCAGTATTTCTTCAACCTGACATAATTAATAAGAAAATTAATTATTCAGAGGTCCAAATGAAGGAATTTCGCTAAAATCCCGTGATCCCGGGGAGTCCAATTTCGAGTCTTTGCCCCGAGTTCAATTTCGCGGGCCGTTTCCAATCAACCTTCCACATTTCGGCCCATTCCAACACCGTCACGAGAAATGACAAAATTGCCCCTGAGGCTGTTTGCAATCAACCTGCCAAATTTTGACCCATTTCGAAACCATCGCGACAAAAGACAAAATTGCCCCTGGTGTGATTTTGCTTTGTTAATTTTCTGTCCAGCACTTCTTCAACCTGACATAATAAATACGAAAATTAATTATTCGAAGGACCAAATGAAGGAATTTGGCCAAAACCCCATGATCCCGGGTCTGTGCCTCGAGTCCAATTTCGCAGGCCGTTTCCTATCAACCTGCTAAATTTCGATCCATTCCGACACCGTCGTGAAAAATGACAAAATTGCCATGGTGTGGTTTTTCTTTGCTAATTTTCTGCCCATCACTTCTTCAACCTGACATAATTAATACGGATATTAATTATTCGAAGGCCCAAACGAAGGAATATGGCTAAAATCCCGTGATCCCGGGTCTGTGCCCCGAGTCCAATTTCACAGACCATTTCCAATCACCTACCAAGGTTCTGCCCTTTCCG
>NW_019258434.1:0-1085 GCF_002742605.1 Olea europaea var. sylvestris
CAAATTTTGGTCCATTCGGACACCATCGCGACAAATGACGAAATTGCACCTGATGCGATTTTTCTTTGTTAATTTTCTGTCCTGCACTTCTTCAACCTAACATAATTAATAAGGAAATTAATTATTCGGAGGCCTAAATGAAGGAATTTAGCTAAAACCCCATGATCCCGAGTCTTTGCCCCGAGTCCAATTTCACGGGCCATTTCCTATCAACTTGCCGAATTTCTGCCCATTCTGACACCGTCATGACAAATGACAAAATCGCCCCTAGTGCGATTTTGCTTTGTTAATTTTCTGTCCAGCACTTCTTCAACCTGATATAATTAATACGAAAATTAATTATTCGGAGGCCCAAATGAAGGAGTTTGGCTAAAATCCCATGATCCCAGGTCTGTACTCTGAGTCCAATTTCGCGGGTCGTTTCCAATCAACATGCCAAATTTCAGCCCATTCCGACACCATCACGATAAATGACAAAATTACCCCCGGTGCTATTTTTCTTTGTTAATTTTCTGTCCAGCACTTTTCAACCTGACATAATTAAAAAGAAAATTAATTATTCGGAGGCCTAAACGAAGTGATTTGGCTAAGATCCCGTGATCCCGGGTCTGTGCCTCGAGTCCAATTTCGTGGGTCGTTTCCAATCAACCTGCCAAATTTCGGACCATTTCGACACCGTCACGACAAATGACAAAATTGCCCATGGTACGGTTTTTCTTTCTTAATTTTTTGTCCAGCACTTCTTCAACCTAACATAATTAATAAGGAAATTAATTGTTCGGAGGCCTAAATGAAGGAATTTGGCTAAAATCCAGTGATCCCGAGTCTGTGCCCCGAGTTTAATTTCCTGGTTCGTTTCCAATCAACCTGCCAAATTTCGGCCTATTTCGACACCATCATGACAAATGACAAAATTGTCCCTGGTGCGGTTTTTCTTTCTTAATTTTTTGTCCAGCACTTCTTCAACCTAACATAATTAATATGGAAATTAATTATTCGGAGGCCCAAATGAAGGAGTTTGGCTAAAATTCCGTGATCCTGGGTTTGTACTCCGAGTCCAATTTCGCGTGCCATTTCCAATCAAC
>NW_019258435.1:0-1085 GCF_002742605.1 Olea europaea var. sylvestris
AGGGGCAATTTTGTCATTTGGCGCGACGGTGTCCGAATGGGCCGATATTTGGCAGGTTGATTGGAAACGGCCCGGGAAATTGGACTCGGGGCACAGGCCCGGGATAATGGGATTTTAGCCAAATTCCTTCGTTTGGGCCTCCGAATAATTAATTTTCTTATAAATTTTTTCATGTTGAAGAAGTTCTGGACAGAAAATTAACAAAGCAAAACAGTACCAGGGGCTATTTTGTCATTTTTTGCGACAGTGGCGGAATGGGCCTAAATTTAGCAGTTCGATTGGAAACGGCCCTCAAAATTGGACTCGAGGCACAGACCCTGGATCACGATATTTTATCCAAATTCCATCTTTTGGGCTTCCGAATAATTAATTTTCCTTGTTAATTATGTCAGGTTGAGGAAGTGTTGGATAGAAAATTAACATAGATAAATAGCACTAGGGGCAATTTTGTCATTTGGCGCGCGGTGCTGGAATGGGCCGAAATTTGGCAGGTTGTTTGGAAATGGCCCGCGAAATTGGAGTCAGGGGGCAGACTTGGGATCATGAGATTTTAGCCAAATTCCTTCGTTTGGGCCTCTGAAAAATTAATTTCCTTATTAATTATGTCAGGTTGAAGAAGTGTTGGACAAAAAATTAACAAAGATAAACCGCACCAGGGGCAATTTTGTCATTTGGCTGCACGGTGTCCGAATGGGCCGATATTTGGCAGGTTGATTGGAAACGGCCCGCTAAATTGGACTCGGGGCACAGGCCTAGGATAATGGGATTTTAGCTAAATTCCTTCGTTTGGGCCTCCGAATAAATAATTTTCTTATAAATTTTTTCAGGTTGAAGAAGTTCTGGACGGAAAATTAACAAAGGAAAACAGCACCAGGGGCTGTTTTATCATTTTTCGTGACAGTGGCGGAATGGGCCTAAATTTGGCAGTTCGATTGGAAACGGCCCTCGAAATTGGACTCGGGGCACAGACCCTGGATCACGGGATTTTAGCCAAATTCCATTGTTTGGGCCTCCGAATAATTAATTTCCTTATTAATTATGTCAGGTTGAAGAAGTGTTGGACAAAAAATTAACAAAGAAAAACC
>NW_019258436.1:0-1085 GCF_002742605.1 Olea europaea var. sylvestris
GTGACTCATGATTGGTGTGTATTACGAACTCCTTCGGTCATAGATAATGTTGCCAAGTCTCCAAAGCTCGAACAAGTGCATAATGTTCTTTGTCATATGTAGGATAATTTAAAGCCGCTCCACTCAATTTCTCACTAAAGTATGCAATAGACCTCCGATCCTACATTAAAACTACTCCAATCCCTATTCCTGATGCATCACACTCAATCTCGAATGTTTTATCAAAGTTAGGTAATGCCAAAATAGGTGCTTCACACAATCTACCTTTAATAGTATTAAATGCAAGTTCCTGTTCATCACTCCAATGAAAACCTACACTTTTTTTAACTACTTCCATGAGTGGTGCAGTGATAGTGCTAAAATCCTTCACAAATCGCCTATAAAAACTAGCCAAACCATGAAAACTCCTAACTTCCGTTATGCTTTTAGGTGTCGGCCAATCTCTAATGGCTTTTATCTTTTCTTCGTCTACTTCTACCCCATTAGCACTAACCACAAAACCAAGAAAAATAACTCGATCCATACAAAACGTGCATTTCTTAAGATTAGCATAGAGTTGTTCTTTCCTTAAAACAATTAGCGCACATTTTAAATGTTCCAAATGCTCTCCTAGGTTTTTGCTATAGATTAAGATGTCATCAAAATAAACCACAACAAATTTTCATATAAAAGCACGTAAAACATGATTCATTAAACACATAAAAGTGCTAGGTGCATTTGTGAGTCCAAACAGCATAACCAACCATTCATATAAACCATATTTAGTTTTAAAAGTCATTTTCCATTCATCACCCTCCCGCATACGAATTTGATGATACCCACTTTTAAATCAATTTTGGAAAATATGCAAGAACCATGTAATTCATCTAGCATGTCATCTAACCTAGGTATAGGGTGACGATACTTTACCCTTATGTTGTTGATAGCCCTACAATCCACGCACATTCGCCATGTTCCATCCTTTTTTGGTACAAGCAAATCGGTACCGCATAAAGACTCATGCTTTCCCTCACGTATCCTTTGCTCATCAATTCCTCCACTTGTTTTTGAAGCTCCTTGGTTTCCTCGGGATTACTTCGATAAGC
>NW_019258437.1:0-1085 GCF_002742605.1 Olea europaea var. sylvestris
ATTAAAAAAAAAAAAAAAAAAAAAAACCCAAATACAGAGAGAGTAAATTTAACCAATGCTCACTGAACTTTAAACTTGTTACTACTTGCTCACTCATCTTTCACGTGTTACTGAATACTCACTCATCTTTTCATATAGTTACCCATCCACCACTCGTCTCCTCAAATAATTGGGCGACTTTTGCGGCAATTTTTCGACAACTTCCGACCACCAAGACCGCCGAATTTTGACATCGTTGGAAAGGCCACGATGTCATCTTCATTTACCATCCAAAATCTTCCCATAATTCCAAGGGATCTGACCGGAAAATTTCCACAAAAGTTGCCCAAAAAATCTGAAAATTTGCCCCAAAAAATCTAAAAATTTGCCTAGATTTTCAGATTTTTTGGACGACTTTTGCGATAATTTTCCGACAACTTCCGACCATCAAAACCACCGAATTTTGATACCATTGAAAAGCCAATTAGCACCCAAAAGGCGAAAATCTGGACAGAGTTCATGATGCTGACTTTGTGAGTTTATTTCGACCAAATCCTTTGGAGTTATGGGGAAATTTTGGGTGATAATTGAAGATGACATTGTGGGCTTTCCAATGGTATCAAATTTTGACAGTTTTGGTGGTCGGAAGTTTTTGAAAAATTGTCACAAAAGTCGCCCAAAAAATCTGAAAATCTGGGCAAATTTTTAGATTTTTTGGGCGACTTTTGCAGCAATTTTTCGGTCAAATCCCTTGGAGTTATGTGAAGATTTTGGATGGTAATTGAAGATGACATCGTGGGCTTTCCAACGGTATCAAAATTAGACAGTCTTGGTGGTCGGAAGTTGTCAGAAAGTTGCTGTAAAAATCGTCTAATTATTTGAAGAGATGAGTGAGTATTCAGTAACGTGTGAAAGATAAGTGAGTAAGTAGTAACAAGTTTATAGTTCAGTGAGCATTGGTTAAATTTACTCAATACCGATATGTATGCCTTCTGGAGAATTTGATAGGATGGAGGACCCCAAATGGGTCCCTCGAACCCCCTCCAAAAACCTTGATAGGGTGCTCGATTTCTGGGGATTTCGCCATTTCCTTGATTCTTTTTAAC
>NW_019258438.1:0-1085 GCF_002742605.1 Olea europaea var. sylvestris
TTGTTAATTTTTTGTCGAACACTTCTTCGACTTGACATAATTAATAAGGAAATTAACTATTCGTAGGCCCAAATGAAGGAATTAGGCTAATATCCCGTGATCTCGGGTCTATACCCCGAGTCCAATTTCGCGGGCCATTTCCAATCAACCTGCCAAATTTCGGCCCATTCAGACACCGTCGTGAAAAATAACAAAATTGCCCTTGTGCGGTTTTGCTTTGTTAATTTTCTGTCCAACATTTCTTCAACCTGATACAATTAATAAGGAAATTAATTATTCGGAGGCCCAATTGAAGAAATTTGGCTAAAATCCCATGATCTCGGGTCTGTGCCCCGAGTCCAATTTCCTGCACCTTTTCCAATCAACCTGCCAAATTTTTGCCCATTCTGACACCGTCATGCCAAAATGACAAAATTGCCCCTCGTACGGCTTTGATTTGTTAATTTTTTTGTCCAACACTTCTTCAACTTGACATAATTAATAAGGAAATTAATTATTCGGAGGCCCAAAAGAAGGAATTTGGCTAAAATCCCGTGATCCCGGGTCTATGCCCCGAGTCTAATTTCGTGGGCCTTTACCAGTCAACCTGCCAAATTTCGGTCGATTCCGACACCGTCGTGAAAAATGAAAAAATTGTCCATGGTGCGGTTTTGCTTTGTTAATTTTCTGTCCAACACTTCTTCAACCTGATACAATTAATAAAGAAATTAATTATTTGGAGGCCCAAACGAAGGAATTTGGCTAAAATTTCGCGATCCCGGGTCTGTGCCCCGATTACAATTTCGCGCGCTGTTTCCTTTCAACCTGCCAAATTTCGACCCATTCCGAAATCATCGTGCCAAATAAGAAAATTGCCCTTGGTGCGGCTTTTCTTTGTTAATTTTCTGTCCAAAACTTCTTCAACCTGACATAATTAATAAGGAAATTAATTATTCGGAGGGCCAAACAAAGGAATTTGGCGAAAATCTCGTGAACTAGGGTCCGTGCCTCAAGTCAAATTTCGCGCGCTGTTTTCGATCAACCTGCCAAATTTTGGCCCATTCCGACACCGTCGCGCCAAATGACAAAATTGTCCTTGGTGCGGT
>NW_019258439.1:0-1085 GCF_002742605.1 Olea europaea var. sylvestris
ATATATATATATACACATATATCAGATTATTATTTTGAAGGTAAATGTCTTGTATGTCATGGACATTCATTATTTAAAGAATATGTCTCGTTAAAACTTTATTAGGTAAAATTTTGTGGGAAAATCCAAATGAAAGAAAAAGAATACATTTATTATTTTGAGTATGCTACTAAAGTAGTCTCATTAAAAATCTTGCCAGACAAATTCAATAGGACAAAATCTTGGTCACGGAAAAAGAATACAATACGTATTTACTCTCCCTCATGATAATATCGCTTAAATTATATTTCAAGTATATTAAATCTTTCAGAAATAACATTAATACAAATGTTAAATAAGTTGACTATAGTGTATTTCGAATTTTATGCATCGTCAAGATAACGTGATATGAACTCATGATTTATCTATCATGATCTTTGTGAAATTTACTATGTTCAAAGTCATGCGTTACGTACTACGACTTCATATTTCTCATTTTTTTTAAGCATACATATACACATTTAAATTTTCAAACTACTGATGCAAAACTTTAGGCTTCTTTAGTAAATTCAGTTGGGAAGAGCTACATTGATAGGGCCTGTCTCCAGGCCCTGGACCTCAGCCCCTTGTCACAGGGCTTGTCTCCAAGCCCTGTCCATTTAACATAAGTGAATTCAGTTTATGATCGCGTCTCTGTTCTTTGGCCAATCATTCATTTGATCAACATATTTCGATAGATTTATTTTTATTCCTCGCTAATCATAATATTATGCAGTAAAGCATATGTACAAATGTGCCGACAAGTTTTGCTTTTCAGATTCTATTTGTTTTCTCATAATGACAAAAATTTATTGAGATATCTCAATTTTCAATATATCAGGTACGTGAAACCTTTTATGGGGTTCATAAATTGTTATGTCTAAATACTCATCAATAGTATATGCTTTCTCAATGAGGCTATCTTTGTTATTGCTCCATTTTCGTTTGGAGATTTTTTTTATTAGAAATTTAGAATTGAATATTGTCATGCTTTTAGATGTGTCATGGATACATCAAATATAATGTTAACAAATTGTCCCCGTAGGACATCAATTTGTTTGCAGAAT
>NW_019258440.1:0-1085 GCF_002742605.1 Olea europaea var. sylvestris
GTGTAAGTTTTGGAGTTGAGAAATACAATTTTCATTTTGTTCACTTCCTTCATCCTATTAGTATTGTCATCCTTAAAAGCCTTAGCCAATATAAGTTAGTAAACTCTTCTTTCCTCCAATAAACTGGTATCAGAGTCCTAAGTTTCTTGTGAAAAATGGCAAGTGTGATGATTCATTTTCAAGTCCCCCAATTCAACAAGGACAATTACGACAATTGGAGCATAAGGATAAAAGAGTTGCTCAAGTCACAAGATGCATGGGAGATCGTAGAGAAATACTACAGCCACAAGACGAGGTCACTCTATCCCAAGCACAAAGGGATCGTTTGAAGGATGCAAGGAAAAAGGCGCTCACCCTCATCTATCAAGCTTTAGATGAAAGCATGTTTGAGAAAGTAGCTTGTGCTACTACAAGTAAGAAAGCATGGGAGATCTTGCAAAACTCTCAAAAAGGAGTTGAGAATGTGAAAAAGGTTCAACTCCAAACATTTCGAGGTGAGTTTGAAGCTTTACATATGAAAGAATCAGAATCAATTTTTGATTACTTCTCTAGAGTATTGGCTATTGTGAATCAATTAAAGAGGAATGGAGAAAAGTTGAATGACATTCGAGTAATTGAGAAGTTACATAGGTCTTTAGATTCTAAATTTGACTACATAGTTGTAACCATTGAGGAATCTAATGATCTAGATAGTATGAGCGTCGATCAACTCATGTGATCTTTACAAGCTCATGAGGAAAGACTAAAGAAGAAGTGAAAGAAGAGCCATTAGAGCAAGCTCTTCAAACAAAGTTCACTTTGAATTAGGGTGAATGAAGGTTCAGCAATAGAAGAAGCCAAAGAGGAAGAGGACGAGGCCAAGATCGAGGAAGAAGTGCATTCTACAATGAGGAAAGAAAACAAAGCTCATTTTTCACCAGAGGTCGTGGAAAAGGAAAAAGTAAAATCTTGATTCGCTTGAAAAATGGTACGCATCAATTTATCTCAAATGTCTATTATATGCCCAATATGAAGAATAACATTTTAAGTTTGGGACAACTCTTAGAGAATGACTATGATATTCATTTGAAAGATCTATGGTCTTT
>NW_019258441.1:0-1085 GCF_002742605.1 Olea europaea var. sylvestris
CTGGAATAATATGTTAGCACAAAATTTAAAGCTCTCTTTGATACCATTGAAGAGTTCTTTTTGTACCTTTTCTCTTACCGTACATCTTGTGTCTTCAGATACTTTTCTGTTAAAGATTGAAGAATTTGCCTATTTTTCCCTGTCATTCTATTTCTCATGAAGAGATCACTTAAGAACATTGGTAGGCTTAACGATGAGTTCACTAGTCCAGTAAGAGCACACAGTATTGGACAGAGCTCAAAAGTACGATTTATAGTCTCCAAAACTGTACAACTCACCCCCCACCCCCCACCAAAGAACACGCTACTTTCGAATGCTTGAATGTCTTTACTTTAAAGCCTTAATTTCCCTTCTACTTATCGAGCGTTGAAATCCTTGACAGGGCCCTGTTGACCTGCTTGATCGTCGTATTACTGTACATTATAATCGCGGCTGCTTGTGGGGGCATCACTCTACCATCCTGCAGATCAAAATAATCTGTCCGAGGGATCTCAAGTTATGCAGATGAATCCTTGGTTGCTTCATGGCTTGTTCATTTTTAATGATACAGTTGGTTCGAATTTCACCTGTGCAAGTGATGTAATGATAAAGTATGATAGTGTCGCTGTATTATAGTTGCCGGTTTCTTCTTTATTCTGTATATTGTAAATACTGGGAAGTTTGTGGCAGTCTCTTTCTTTCTTGTTGGAGTTCGGAGAGAATTTTGACACTGGCATGTAATTCTGAGAATATACTGAAAGGAAGGAAGGAATTAGTGGTAAAGTTTACTTCATGGACAAAGTTACGAGTAAGTAGTTTTCATTCGTCTTAGCATGTTGATAAACGGTTTAATTTTAGATAGCTAAAAATAAGTGATAGATAAACCGTTGAGAATGAAATCGACTCAAATAGCACTCAAGCGGAAAATAGCATGGATGTTATAAATTGGGATGTCACATGCAATAATCTTTTATAAATAATGTTGTTAAAATAGAACTAGATGATTTGACTAGAAAATCGATCCAGTTAAATGCAAAAAAATTATACGGTTGAAATGAAAATGGATGGGATAGTATTTTCTTTGAAAAATGAGTGATTAAGCTCAC
>NW_019258442.1:0-1085 GCF_002742605.1 Olea europaea var. sylvestris
CCTGTCAAATTTTAGCCCATTCTGATACAGTCACGAAAAATAACGAAATTGCCCCCGACGCGATTTTTGTTTCCGATCAACCTTTTAAATTTAAGCTCATTCCGACACAGTCGAGAAAAATGACGAAATTGCCCCCGGCGCGATTTTTATTTCAGATCAAACTGTCAAATTTCAGCCAATTCCGACACAGTCGACAAAAATAACGAAATTACCCCCGGCGTTGTTTTTGTTTCTGATCAACGAGTCAAATTTCAGCCAATTCCGACAAAGTCGCGAAAAATGACGAAATTACACCCGGCGCGGTTTTTGTACCCGATCAACCTGTCAAATTTGATCCCATTCCGACACAGACGAGAAAAATGACGAAATTGCCGACGTCGCGATTTTTATTTCCGATCAAATTGCCAAATTTCAGCCAATTTCGACACAATCGAGAAAAATGACGAAATTGCCCCCGACGCGATTTTTGTTTCCGGTCAACCAGTCGAATTGTAGTCAATTCCGACACAGTCGCGAAAAATGACTAAATTACACCGGGGGCGATTTTTATTCCCGATCAACCTGTCAAATTTGAGCCCATTCCGACACAATCGCGAAAAATGACGAAATTGCACCCGGCGCGATTTTTGTTTCCGATCAACTTGTCAAATTTTAGGTAATTCCGACGCAGTCACGAAAAGTAATGAAATTACCCCAGGCGCGGTTTTTGTTTCTGATCAACCAGTCAAATTTGAGCCCATTCCGACACAGTCGCGAAAAATGACGAAATTGCCAACTGAGCGATTTTTGTTTCCGATCAACCTGTCAAATTTTAGCCCATTCTGATACAGTCACGAAAAATAACGAAATTGCCCCCGGCGCGATTTTTGTTTCCGATCAACCTCTCAAATTTAAGCCCATTCCGACACAGTCGAGAAAAATGACGAAATTGCCCCCGGCGCGATTTTTATTTTAAATCAAACAGCCAAATTTCAGCCAATTCCGACACAGTGGACAAAAATAACGAAATTGCCCCCGGCGTTGTTTTTGTTTCCGATCAACCAGTCAAATTTTAGCCAATTCCGACACAGTCGCGAAAAATGACG
>NW_019258443.1:0-29977 GCF_002742605.1 Olea europaea var. sylvestris
TAGGTTTTTGTTTCCGATCAACCAGTCAAATTTTAGCCCATTCCGACACCATTGCGAAAAATGACAAAATTGCCCCCCGTGCGGTTTTTGTTTCCGATCAACCTGTCAAATTTTAGCCAATTCCGACACAGTCGAGAAAAATAACGAAATTGCCCTCGGAGCGATTTTTGTTCCCGATCAACCTGTCAAATTTGAGACCATTCTGACACCATTGCAAAAAATGACGAAATTGCCCCGGCGCGGTTTTTGTTTACGATCGATCTGTCAAATTTTAGCCCATTCCGACACAGTCGCGAAAAACGACAAAATTGCCCCTGCCGCGATTTTTGTTTCCGATCAACCAGTCAAATTTTAGCTCATTTCGACACAGTCGAGAGAAATGACGAAATTGCCCCCGACGCGATTTTTATTTCCGGTCAACCTGCCAAATTTCAGCCCATTCCGACACAGTCGCGAAAAATGACGAAATTGCCCCCGGCGCGATTTTTTTTCTATCAACTTGTCAAAATTTAGCCAATTCCGACACGGTTGTGAAAAATGATGAAATTACCCCCGGCGCGGTTTTTTTCCCAATCAACCTGTC
Organism: Olea europaea var. sylvestris; assembly: GCF_002742605.1. Taxonomy (NCBI): domain Eukaryota; kingdom Viridiplantae; phylum Streptophyta; class Magnoliopsida; order Lamiales; family Oleaceae; genus Olea; species Olea europaea. The sequence goes on from NW_019258443.1 coordinate 584, forward strand.
AAATTTGAGTCCATTCCGACACAGTCGCGAAAAATGACGATATCGCTCACGGCGCGATTTTTGTTTCCGATCAACCTGTCAAATTTGAGCCAATTCCGACACAGTAGCGAAAAATGACGAAATTGCCCCCGGCGTGATTTTTGTTTCCGATCAACAGTTAAATTTTAGCCCATTCCGACATCGTCGCAAAAAATGACAAAATTGACCCCGGTGCGATTTTTGTCTCCGATCAACCTGTCAAATTTTAGCCAATTGCGACACAGTTGTGAAAAATATCAAAATTACCCCCGGCGTGGTTTTTGTTCCGGATCAACCTGTCAAATTTGAGCCCATTCAGACACAGTCGCTAAAAATAACGAAATGGCCCCCGGCGCGATTTTTGTTTCCGAACAACCTGTCAAATATTAGCCCATTCCTGCACAGTCGCGAAAATGACGAAATTGCCCCCGCGCAGTTTTTTGTTTCATATCAACCTGTCAAATTTTATCCCATTCCGACACAGTCGCGAAAAGTGACGAAATTGCCCCCGGCGCGATTTTTGTTTCCGATCAACCTGTCAAATTTTAGCCCATTTCGACACAGTTGCGAACAATGACGAAGTTACCCCCTGTACGGTTTTTGTTCCGGATCAACCTGTCAAATTTGAGCCCATTCCGACACAGTCGCAAAAAATGACGAAATTGCCCCCGACGCGATTTTTGTTTCCGATCAACCTGTCAAATTTTAGCCCATTCCGACACCGTCCCGAAAAATGTCGAAATTGCCCCCGACGCGATTTTTTTCGATCAACCTGTCAAATTTTAGCCAATTCTGACACAGTTGCGAAAAACGACGAAATTACCCCCGGCGCGATTTTTGTTCCCGAACAACCTGTCATATTTGAGCCCATTCCGACACCGTCGCGAAAAATGACAAAATTGCCCCGGCGCGATTTTTGTTTCCAATCAACCTGTCAAATTTTAGCCAATTCCGACACAGTCGCGAAAAATGACGAAATTGCCCCCGGCGCGATTTTTGGTTCCGATAAACCTGTCAAATTTTAGCCCATTCGTACACAGTCGCAAAAATGACGAAATGGCCCCCGGCACGATTTTTTGTTTCCGATCAACCTGTCAAATTTTAGCCCATTCCGACACCGTCCCGAAAAATGTCGAAATTGCCCCCGACGCGATTTTTTTTCGATCAACCTGTCAAATTTTAGCTAATTCCGACACGGTTGTGAAAAATGACGAAATTACCCCCGGCGCCAGTCAAATTTGAGCCCATTCAGACACAGTCGCGAAAAATGACGAAATCGCCCACGGCGCGATTTTTGTTTCCGATCAACCTGTCAAATTTGAGCCAATTCCGACACAGTCGCGAAAGATGACGAAATTGCCCCCGGCACGATTTTTGTTTCCGATCAACAGTCAAATTTTAGCCCATTCCGGCATCGTCTTGAAAAATGACAAAATTGCCCCCGGCGCGATTTTTGTTTCTTATCAACCAGTCAAATTTTAGCCAGTTCTAACACCGTTGCAAAAAATGACGAAATTACCCCCGGCGTGGTTTTGGTTCCTGATCAACCTGTCAAATTTGAACCAATTCCGACACAGTCGCGAAAAATGACGAAATCGCCCACGGCGCGATTTTTGTTTCCGATCAACCTGTCAAATTTGAGCCAATTTCGACACAGTCATGAAAAATGACGAAATTGCCCCCGGCGCGATTTTTATTTCCGATCAACAGTCAAATTTTAGCCCTTTCCGACATCGTTGTGAAAAATGACAAAATTGCCCTCGGCGCGATTTTTGTCTCCGATCAACCTGTCAAATTTTAGCCAATTCCGACACAGTTGCGAAAAATATCGAAATTACCCGCAGCGCGGTTTTTGTTCCCGATCAACCTGTCAAATTTGAGCCCATTCAAACACGGTCGCGAAGAATGACGAAATGGCCCCCGGCGCGATTTTTTTTTCCGATCAATCTGTCAAATTTTAGCCCATTCTTGCACAGTCGCGTAAAATGACGAAATTGCCCCCGGCGCGATTTTTTTTTCTTATCAACCTGTCAAATTTTATCCCATTCCGACAGTCGCGAAAAGTGACGAAATTGCCCACGGCGCGATTTTTGTTTCCAATCAACCTGTCAAATTTTAGCCCATTTCGACACAGTTGCGAAAAATGACGAAGTTACCCCCGGCGCGATTTTTGTCCCCAGCGCGGTTTTTGTTTCCGATCAACCAATAAAATTTTAACCCATTCCGACATCGTCGCGAAAAATGACGAAGTTACCCCCGACGCGATTTTTGTTCCGGATCAACCTGTCAAATTTGAGCCCATTCCGACACAGTCGCAAAAAATGATGAAATTGCCCCCGACGCGATTTTTGTTTCCGATCAACCTGTCAAATTTTAGCCAATTCCGAAACAGTTGCGTAAAACGACGAAATTACCCCCGGCGCGGTTTTTGTTCCCGAACAACCTGTCATATTTGAGCCCATTCCGATACAGTCGCGAAAAATGACAAAATTGCCCCCGCGCGATTTTTGTTTCCGATCAACCTGTCAAATTTTAGCCCATTCCTACACAGTCGCAAAAAATGACGAAATTGCCCCCGGCGCGATTTTTGTTTCCGATCAATCAGCCAAATTTGGGCCCATTCCGAGACCGTCGCGAAAAATGACGAAATTGCCCCCGGCGCGATTTTTGTTTCCGATCAATCAGCCAAATTTGGGCCCATTCCGAGACCGTCGCGAAAAATGACGAAATTGCCCCCGGCGCGATTTTTGTTTCCGATCAACCTGTCAAATTTTAGCCCATTCCGACACAGTCGAGAAAAATGACGAAATTGCCCCCGACGCGGTTTTTGTCTCCGATCAACTTGTCAAATTTTAGCTTATTCCGACACCGTCGCGAAAAATGACAAAATTGCCCCCCGTAAGGATCAACCTGTCAAATTTTAGCCAATTCCGACACGATCGCGAAAAATAACTAAATTGCCACCGGAGCGATTTTTGTTCCCGATCAACCTGTCAAATTTGAGCCCATTCCGACACAATTGCAAAAAATGGCGAAATTGCCCCGGAGCGGTTTTTGTTTAAGATCGATCTGTCAAATTTTAGCCATTCCGACACAGTCGAGAAAAATGACGAAATTGCCCCTGCCGCGGTTTTTGTTTCCGATCAACCAGTCAAATTTTAGCCCATTTCGACACAATCGAGAAAAATGACGAAATTGCCCCCGGCGTGATTTTTATTTTCTATCAACCTGCCAAATTAAAGCCCATTCCGCCACAGTCGCGAAAAATGACGAAATTGCCCTCGGTGCGATTTTTGTTCCTGATCAACCCGTCAAATTTAAGCTCATTCCGACACAGTAGCGAAAAATGACGAAATTGCCCCCGGTGCGATTTTTGTTTCCGATCAACCTGTCAAATTTAAGCCAATTTCGACACAGTCGCGAAAAATGACGAAATTGCCCCCGGCGCGATTTTTGGTTCCGATCAACCTGTCAAATTTTAGCCCATTCCTACACAGTCGCGAAAAATGACGAAATTGCCCCCGGCGCGATTTTTGGTTCCGATCAACCTGTCAAATTTTAGCCCATTCCTACACAGTCGCGAAAAATGACGAAATGGCCCCCAGCACGATTTTTTGTTTCCGATCAACCTGTCAAATTTTAGCCCATGCCGACACCGTCGCGAAAAATGTCGAAATTGCCCCCGGCGTGATTTTTTTTCGATCAACCTGTCAAATTTTAGCCAATTCCGACACGGTTGTGAAAAATGACGAAATTACCCCCGGCACGATTTTTGTTCCTGTTAACCAGTCAAATTTCAGCCCATTCCGACACAGTCGCAAAAAATGACGAAATCGCCCATGGCGCGGTTTTTGTTTCCGATCAACCTGTCAAATTTGAGCCAATTCCGATACAGTCGCGAAAAATGACGAAATTGCCCCCGGCGCGATTTTTGTTTCCGATCAACAGTCAAATTTTAGCCCATTCCGACATCGTCGCGAAAAATGAAAAAATTGCCCCCGGCTCGATTTTTGTCTCCGATCAACCTGTCAAATTTTAGCCAATTCCGACACATTTGCGAAAAATATCGAAATTACCCCCAGCGCGGTTTTTGTTCCTGATCAACCTGTCAAATTTGAGCCCATTCAGACACGGTCGCGAAAAAAGACGAAATGGCCCCCGGCCCGATTTTTGTTTCCGATCAACCTGTCAAATTTTAGCCCATTTCGACACAGTTGCGAAAAATGACGAAGTTACCCCCGGTGCGGTTTTTGTTCCGGATCAACCTGTAAAATTTGAACCCATTCCGACACAGTCGCAAAAAATGACGAAATTGCCCCCGGCGCGATTTTTGTTTCCGATCAACCTGTCAAATTTTAGCCAATTCCGACACCGTTGCGAAAAACGACGAAATTGCCCCCGGCGCGATTTTTGTCTCCGATCAACTTGTCAAATTTGAGCCAATTCCGACACAGTCGAGAAAAATGACGAAATTCCCCCCGACGCGATTTTTATTTCCGATCAACCTGCCAAATTTTAGCCCATTCCGACACAGTCGCGAAAAATGACGAAATTGCCCCCGGCGCGATTTTTTTTCTATCAACTTGTCAAAATTTAGCCAATTCCGACACGGTTGTGAAAAATGACGAAATTACCGCCGGCGCGGTTTTTTTTCCCGATCAACCTGTCAAATTTGAGCCCATTCCGACACAGTCGCGAAAAATGACGAAATCGCCCACGGCGCGATTTTTGTTTCCGATCAACCTGTCAAATTTGAGCCAATTCCGACACAGTAGCGAAAAATGACGAAATTGTCCCCGGCGCGATTTTTGTTTCTGATCAACCAGTCATATTTTAGCCATTCCGACATCGTCGTGAAAAATGACAAAATTGCCCACGGAACGATTTTTGTTTCCGATCAACCTGTCAAATTTTAGACAATTCTGACACAGTTGCGAAAAATGACGAAATTGCCCCCGGCGCGGTTTTGTTCCTGATCAACTGTCAAATTTGAGCCCATTCCGACACAGTCGTGAAAAATAATGAAATTGCCCCCGGCGAGATTTTTATTTCCGATCAACTTGCCAAATTTCAGCCCATTCCAACACAGTGGAGAAAAAGGAGGAAATTGCCCTCGGCGTGATTTTTATTTCCGATCAAACTGCCCAATTTCAGCCCATTTCGACACAGTCGCGAAAAATGACGAAATTGCCCCCCGCGCGATTTTTGTTTCCGATCAACCTGTCAAATTTTAGCCAATTTCGGCACAGTTACGAAAAATGACGAAATTACTCCCGGCGCGATTTTTGTTCCCGATCAACCTGTCAAATTTTAGCACATTCCGACACAGTCGCGAAAAATGACGAAATTGCCCCCGGCGCGATTTTTGTTTCCGATCAACCTGTCAAATTTTAGCCTATTCCGACACAATCGCGAAAAATGACGAAATTGTCCCCGACTAGGTTTTTGTTTCCGATCAACCAGTCAAATTTTAGCCTATTCCCACACCATCGCGAAAAATGACAAAATTGCCCCCCGCGCGATTTTTGTTTTCGATCAACAATCAAATTTTAGCCCATTCCGACATCATCGCGAAAAATGACAAAATTGAACCCGGCGCGATTTTTGTTTCCGATCAACCTGTCAAATTTTAGCCAATTCCGACACAGTCGCGAAAAATGATGAAATTGTCCCCAGCGCGATTTTTGTTTCTGATCAACCAGTCATATTTTAGCCATTCCGACATCGTCTTGAAAAATGACAAAATTGCCCACGGAACGATTTTTGTTTCCGATCAACCTGTCAAATTTTAGACAATTCTGACACAGCTGCGAAAAATGACGGAATTCCCCCCGGCGCGGTTTTGTTCCTGATCAACTGTCAAATTTGAGCCCATTCCGACACAGTCGTGAAAAATAACGTAATTGCCCCCGGAAAGATTTTTATTTCCGATCAACTTGCCAAATTTCAGCCCATTCCAACACAGTGGAGAAAAAGGAGGAAATTGCCCTCGACGTGATTTTTTTTTCCGATCAAACTGCCCAATTTCAGCCCATTCCGACACAGTCGCGAAAAATGACGAAATTGCCCCCCGCGCGATTTTTGTTTCCGATCAACCTGTCAAATTTTAGCCAATTTCGGCACAGTTACGAAAAATGACGAAATTACTCCCGGCGCGATTTTTGTTCCCGATCAACCTGTCAAATTTGAGCCCATTCCGACACAGTCGCGAAAAATGACGAAATTGCCCCCGGCGCTATTTTTGTTTCCGATCAACCTGTCAAATTTTAGCCTATTCCGACACAGTCGCGAAAAATGACGAAATTGTCCCCGGCTAGGTTTTTGTTTCCGATCAACCAGTCAAATTTTAGCCCATTCCGACACCATCGCGAAAAATGACAAAATTACCCCCCGTACGGTTTTTGTTTCCGATCAACCTGTCAAATTTTAGCCAATTCCGACACAGTCGCGAAAAATAACGAAATTGCCCTCGGAGCGATTTTTGTTCCCGATCAACCTGTCAAATTTGAGCCCATTCTGACACCTTGGCAAAAAATGACGAAATTGCCCCTGCCGCGATTTTTGTTTCCGATCAACCAGTCAAATTTTAGCTCATTTCGACACAGTCGAGAAAAATGACGAAATTGCCCCCGACGCGATTTTTATTTCCGATCAGCCTGCCAAATTTCAGCCCATTCAGACACAGTCGCGAAAAATGACGAAATTGCCCCCGGCGCGTTTTTTTTTCTATCAACCTGTCAAAATTTAGCCAATTCCAACACGGTTGTGAAAAATGACGAAATTACCCCCGGCGCGATTTTTTTTCCCGATCAACCTGTCAAATTTGAGCCCATTCCGACACAGTCGCGAAAAATGACGAAATCGCCCACGGCGCGATTTTTATTTCCGATCAACCTGTCAAATTTGAGCCAATTCCGACACAGTAGCGAAAAATGACGAAATTGCCCCCGGCGCGATTTTTCTTTCCGATCAACAGTCAAATTTTAGCCCATTCCGACATCGTCGCAAAAAATGACAAAATTGATCCCGGTGCGATTTTTGTCTCCGATCAACCTGTCAAATTTTAGCCAATTGCGACACAGTTGTGAAAAATATCAAAATTACCCCCAGCGTGGTTTTTGTTCCGGATCAACTTGTCAAATTTGAGCCCATTCAGACACAGTCGCTAAAAATAACGAAATGGCCCCAGGCGCGATTTTTGTTTCCGATCAACCTGTCAAATATTAGCCCATTCCTGCACAGTCGCGAAAAATGACGAAATTGCCCCCCGCGCAGTTTTTTGTTTCATATCAACCTGTCAAATTTTATCCCATTCCAACACAGACGCGAAAAGGGACGAAATTGCCCCCGGCGCGATTTTTGTTTCCGATCAACCTGTCAAATTTTAGCCCATTTCGACGCAGTTGCGAACAATGATGAAGTCACCCCCTGTACGATTTTTGTTCCGGATCAACCTGTCAAATTTGAGCCCATTCCGACACAGTCGCAAAAAATGACGAAATTGCCCCCAACGCGATTTTTGTTTCCGATCAACCTGTCAAATTTGAGCCCATTCCGACACAGTCGCAAAAAATGACGAAATTGCCCCCAACGCGATTTTTGTTTCCGATCAACCTGTCAAATTTTAGCCAATTCCGACACAGTTGCGAAAAACGACGAAATTACACCCGGCGCGATTTTTGTTCCCGAACAACCTGTCATATTTGAGCCCATTCCGACACCGTCGCGAAAAATGACAAAATTGCCCCAGCGCGAATTTTGTTTCCGATCAACCTGTCCAATTTTAGCCAATTCCGACACAGTCGCGAAAAATGACGAAGTTGCCCCCGGCGCGATTTTTGGTTCCGATAAACCTGTCAAATTTTAGCCCATTCCTACACAGTCGCGAAAAATGACGAAATGGCCCCCGGCGCGATTTTTTGTTTCCGATCAACCTGCCAAATTTTTGCCCATTCCGACACAGTCGCGAAAAATGACGAAATGGCCCCCGGCACGATTTTTTGTTTCCGATCAACCTGTCAAATTTTAGCCCATTCCGACACCGTCGCGAAAAATGTCGAAATTGCCCCCGACGCGATTTTTTTTCGATAACCTGTCAAATTTTAGCTAATTCCGACACGGTTGTGAAAAATGACGAAATTACCCCCGGCGCGATTTTCGTTCCTGATCAACCAGTCAAATTTGAGCCCATTCCGACACAGTCGCGAAAAATGACGAAATCGCCCACGGCGCGATTTTTGTTTCCGATCAACCTGTCAACTTTGAGCCAATTCCGACACAGTCGCGAAAGATGACGAAATTGCCCCCGGCACGATTTTTGTTTCCGATCAACAGTCAAATTTTAGCCCATTCCGACATCGTCGCGAAAAATGACAAAATTGCCCCCGGCACGATTTTTGTCTCCGATCAACCTGTCAAATTTTAGCCAATTCCGACACAGTTACGAAAAATATCGAAATTACCCGCGGCGCGGTTTTTGTTCCTGATCAACCTGTCAAACTTGAGCCCATTCAGACACGATCGCGAAAAATGACGAAAGGGCCCCCGGGGCGATTTTTTTTTTCCGATCAACCTGTCAAATTTTAGCCCATTCCTGCACAGTCGCGAAAAATGATGAAATTGCCCCCGACGCGATTTTTTGTTTCTTATCAACCTGTCAAATTTTATCCCATTCCGACACAGTCGCGAAAAGTGACGAAATTGCCCCCGGCGCGATTTTTGTTTCCGATCAACCTGTCAAATTTTAGCCCATTTCGACACAGTTGCAAAAAATGACGAAGTTACCCCCGGAGCGGTTTTTGTTCCGGATCAACCTGTCAAATTTGAGCCCATTCCGACACAGTCGCAAAAAATGACGAAATTGCCCCCGGCGCGATTTTTATTTCCGATCAACCTGTCAAATTTTAGCCAATTTCGACACAGTCGCGAAAAATGACGAATTTGTCCCCGGCTAGGTTTTTGTTTCCGATCAACCAGTCAAATTTTAGCCCATTTCGACATCGTCGCGAAAAATGACAAGATTGCCCCAGGCGCGATTTTTGTTTCCGATCAACCTGTCAAACTTTAGCCAATTCCGACACCGTTGCGAAAAACGACGAAATTGCCCCCGGCGCGATTTTTGTCTCCGATCAACTTGTCAAATTTGAGCCAATTCCGACACAGTCGCGAAAAATGACGAAATTGCCCCCGACGCGATTTTTGTTTCCGATCAACCTGTCAAATTTTGGCCCATTCCGACACAGTCGCGAAAAATGACAAAATTGTTCCCAGCGCGGTTTTTGTTTCCGATCAACCAATAAAATTTTAACCCATTCCGACATCGTCGCGAAAAATGACGAAGTTACCCGGCGCGATTTTTGTTCCAGATCAACCTGTCAAATTTGAGCACATTCCGACACAGTCGCAAAAAATGATGAAATTGCCCCCGACGCGATTTCTGTTTCCGATCAACCTGTCAAATTTTAGTCAATTCCGAAACAGTTGCGTAAAACGACGAAATTACCTCCGGCGCGGTTTTTGTTCCCGAACAACCTGTCATATTTGAGCCCATTCCGACACAGTCGCGAAAAATGACAAAATTGCCCCCGCGCGATTTTTGTTTCCGATCAACCTGTCAAATTTTAGCCCATTCCTACACAATCGTAAAAAATGACGAAATTGCCCCCGGCGCGATTTTTGTTTCCGATCAACCTGTCAAATTTTACCCAATTCCGACACAGTCGCGAAAAATGACGAAATTCTCCCGTGCGATATTTGTTCCCGATCATCCTGTCAAATTTGAGCCCATTCCGAGACAGTCGAGAAAAACGACGAAATTGCCCCCGACGCGATTTTTGTTTCCGATCAACCTGTCAAATTTTATCCCATTCCGACACAGTCGAGAAAAATGACGAAATTGCCCCCGACTCGGTTTTTGTCTCCGATCAACTTGTCAAATTTTGGCTTATTCCGACACCGTCGCGAAAAATGACAAAATTGCCCCCCGTGCGGTTTTTGTTTCCGATCAACCTGTCAAATTTTAGCCAATTCCGACACGGTCGCGAAAAATAACTAAATTGCCACCGGAGCGATTTTTGTTCCCGATCAACCTGTCAAATTTGAGCCCATTCCGACACCATTGCAAAAAATGGCGAAATTGCCCCGGAGCGGTTTTTGTTTAAGATCGATCTGTCAAATTTTAGCCATTCCGACACAGTCGCGAAAAATGACGAAATTGCCCCTGCCGCGGTTTTTGTTTCCGATCAACCAGTCAAATTTTAGCCCATTTCGACACAATCGAGGAAAATGATGAAATTGCCCCCGGCGTGATTTTTATTTTCTATCAACCTGCCAAATTTAAGCCCATTCCGCCACAATCGCAAAAAATGACGAAATTGCCCCCAGTGCGATTTTTGTTCCTGATCAACCAGTCAAATTTGAGCCCATTCCGACACAGTACCGAAAAATGACGAAATTGCCCCCGGCGCGATTTTTGGTTTCGATAAACCTGTCAAATTTTAGCCCATTCCTACATAGTCGCGAAAAATGACGAAATGGCCCCCGCGCGCATTTTTTGTTTCCGATCAACCTGTCAAATTTTAACCCATTCCGACACCGTCTCGAAAAATGTCCAAATTGCCCTCGGCGCGATTTTTGTTTCGATCAACCTGTCAAATTTTAGCCAATTTCGACATAGTCGCGAAAAATGACGAAATGGCCCCCGGCGCGATTTTTTTTCGATCAACCTGTCAAATTTTAGACAATTCCGACACGGTTGTGAAAAATGACGAAATTACCCCCGGCGCGGTTTTTGTTCCTGATCAACCAGTCAAATTTGAGCCCATTCCGACACAGTCGCGAAAAATGACGAAATCGCCCACGGCGCGATTTTTGTTTCCGATCAACCTGCCAAATTTGAGCCAATTCCGACACAGTCGCGAAAAATGACGAAATCGCCCACGGCGCGATTTTTGTTTCCGATCAACCTGCCAAATTTGAGCCAATTCCGACACAGTCGCGAAAAATGACGAAATCGCCCACGGCGCGATTTTTGTTTCCGATCAACCTGCCAAATTTGAGCCAATTCCGACACAGTCGCGAAAAATGACGAAATTGCCCCCGACGCGATTTTTATTTCCGATCAACCTGTCAAATTTTAGCCAATTTCGACATAGTAGCGAAAAATGACGAAATTGGCCCCGGCGCGATTTTTGTTTCCGATCAAACTGCAAAATTTCAGCCCATTCCGACATAGTCGCGAAAAATGACGGAATTGCCCCCGGCGCGATTTTTGTTTCCTATCCACCTGTCAAATTTTAGCCGATTCCGACACCGTCACGAAAAATGACGAAATTGCCCCCGACGCGATTTTTGTTTCCGATCAACCTGTCAAATTTTAGCCAATTCCGACACAGTCGCAAAAAATGAAGAAATTGCCCCCGGCGCGATTTTTGGTTCCGATCAACCTGTCAAATTTTAGCCCATTCCTACACAGTCGCTAAAAATGACGAAATGGCCCCTGGCACGATTTTTTGTTTCCGATCAACCTGTCAAATTTTAGCCCATTCCGACACCGTCGCGAAAAATGTCGTAATTGCCCCCGGCGCGATTTTTTTTCGATCAACCTGTCAAATTTTAGCCAATTCCGACACGGTGCTGAAAAATGACGAAATTACCCCCGGCGCGATTTTGCTTCCTGATCAACCAGTCAAATTTGAGCCCATTCCGACACAGTCGCGAAAAATGACGAAATCGCCCACGGCGCGATTTTTGTTTCCGATCAACCTGTCAAATTTGAGCCAATTCCGACACAGTCGCGAAAAATGACGAAATTGCCCCCGGCGCGATTTTTGTTTCCGATCAACAGTCAAATTTTAGCCCATTCCAACATCGTCGCGAAAAATGACAAAATTGCCCTCGGCACGATTTTTGTTTCTTATCAACCTGTCAAATTTTAGCCAATTCCGACACAGTCGCGAAAAATAACTAAATTGCCACCGGAGCGGTTTTTATCCCGATCAATCTGTCAAATTTGAGCCCATTCCGACACCATTGCAAAAAATGGCGAAATTGCCCCGGCGCGGCTTTCGTTTCCGATCGATCTGTCAAATTTTCGCCCATTCCGACACAGTCGCGAAAAATGATGAAATTGCCCCCGGCGCGATTTTTTTTCCCGATCAACCTGTCAAATTTGAGCCCATTCCGACACCATTGCAAAAAATGATGAAATTGCCCCGGCGTGATTTTTGTTTCCTATCGATCTGTCAAATTTTAGCCCATTTCGACACAGTCGCGAAAAATGACGAAATTGTCCCTACCGCGGTTTTTGTTTCCGGTCCACCAGTCAAATTTAGGCCCATTTCGACACAATCGAGAAAAATGACGAAATTGCCCCTGGCGCGATTTTTATTTTCGATCAACCTGCCAAATTTCAGCCCATTCCGAGACAGTCGCGAAAAATGACGAAATTGCCCCCGGCGCAATTTTTGTTCCTGATCAACCCGTCAAATTTGAGCCCATTCCGACACAGTCGCGAAAAATGACGAAATTGCCCCCGGCGCGATTTTTGGTTCCGATCAACCTGTCAAATTTTAGCCCATTCCTACACAGTCGCGAAAAATGACGAAATGGCCCCCCGACGCGATTTTTGTTTCCGATCAACTTGTCAAATTTTAGCCATTTCCGACACAGTCGCGAAAAATGACGAAATTCTCCCGGCGCGATTTTTGTTCCCGATCATCCTGTAACATTTGGGCCCATTCCGATACAGTCGAGAAAAACGACGAAATTGCCCCTGACGCGATTTTTGTTTCCGATCAACCTGTCAAATTTTAGCCCATTCCGACATAGTCGCGAAAAATGACGAAATTGTCCCCAGCGCGGTTTTTGTTTCCGATCAACCAATCAAATTTTAACCCATTCTGACATCGTCTCGAAAAATGACAAAATTGCACCCGGCGCGATTTTTGTTTCCGATCAACCTGTCAAATTTTAGCCAATTCAGACACAGTCTCGAAAAATGACGAAATTGTCCCCGGCGCGATTTTTGTTTCCGATCAACCAGTCATATTTTAGCCCATTCCGACATCGTCGTGAAAAATGACAAAATTGCCCACGGCACGATTTTTGTTTCCGATCAACCTGTCAAATTTTAGCCAATTCCGACACAGTTGCGAAAAATGACGAAATTACCCCCGGCGCGGTTTTTGTTCCTGATCAACCTATCAAATTGAGCCCATTCCGACACAGTCGTGAAAAATGACGAAATTGCCCCCGGCGAGATTTTTATTTACGATCAACTTGCCAAATTTCAGCCCATTCCGACACAGTCGAGAAAAAGGAGGAAATTGCCCTCGACGTGATTTTTATTTCCGATCAAACTGCCAAATTTCAGCCCATTCCGACACAGTCGCGAAAAATGTCGAATTTGTCCCCGGCTAGGTTTCTGTTTCCGATCACCCAGTCAAATTTTAGCCCATCCGACATCGTCGCGAAAAATGACAAGATTGCCCCAGGTGCGATTTTTGTTTCCGATCAACCAGTCAAATTTTAGCCAATTCCGACGCGGTTGCGTAAAACGACGAAATTGCCCCCGGCACGATTTTTGTCTCCGATCAACTTGTCAAATTTTAGCCCATTCCGACACCGTCGCGAAAAATGACAAAATTGCCCCCCGTGCGGTTTTTGTTTCCGATCAACCTGTCAAATTTTAGCCAATTCCGACACAGTCGGAAAAAATAACTGAATTGCCACCAGAGCGGTTTTTGTTCCCGATCAGCCTGTCAAATTTGAGCCCATTCCGACACCATTGCAAAAAATGATGAAAGTGCCCCGGCGCGGTTTTTGTTTCCTATCGATCTGTCAAATTTTAGCCCATTTCGACACAGTCGTGAAAAATGACGAAGTTGCCCCTACCGCGGTTTTTGTTTTCGATCCACCAGTCAAATTTAAGCCCATTTCGACACAATCAAGAAAAATGACGAAATTGCCCCCGGCGCGATTTTTATTTTCGATCAACCTGCCAAATTTCAGTCCATTCTGAGACAGTCGCGAAAAATGACGAAATTGCCCCCGGCGCGATTTTTGTTCCTGATCAACCCGTCAAATTTCAGCCCATTCCGACACAGTCGCGAAAAATGACGAATTTGTCCTCGGCTAGGTTTCTGTTTCCGACCCACCAGTCAAATTTAAGCCCATTTCGACACAATCGAGAAAAATGACGAAATTGCCCCCGGCGCGATTTTTGTTTCCGATCAACAGTCAAATTTTAGCCCATTTCGACATCGTCGCGAAAAATGACAAAATTGCCCCCGGCGCGATTTTTGTTTCTTATCAACCTGTCAAATTTTAGCCAGTTCCGATACAGTCGCGAAAAATAACTAAATTGCCACCAGAGCGGTTTTTGTCCCGATCAATCTATCAAATTTGAGCCCATTCCGACACCATTGCAAAAAATGGCGAAATTGCCCCGACGCAGTTTTTGTTTCCGATCGATCTGTCAAATTTTCGCCCATTCCGACACAGTCGCAAAAAATGACGAAATTGCCCCCGGCGCGATTTTTGTTCCTGATCAACCTGTCAAATTTGAGCCCATTCCGACACCATTGCAAAAAATGATGAAATTGCCCCGGCGCGATTTTTGTTTCCTATCGATCTGTCAAATTTTAGCCCATTTCGACACAGTCGCGAAAAATGACGAAATTGCCCCTGCCGCGGTTTTTGTTTCCGATCCACCAGTCAAATTTAAGCCCATTTCGACACTATCGAGAAAAATGACGAAATTGCCCCCGGCGCGATTTTCATTTTCGATCAACCTGCCAAATTTCAGCCCATTCCGAGACAGTCGCGAAAAATGACGAAATTGCCCTCGGCGCGATTTTTGTTCCTGATCAACCCGTCAAATTTGAGCCCATTCCGACACAGTCGCTAAAAATAACGAAATGGCCCCAGGCGCGATTTTTGTTTCCGATCAACCTGTCAAATATTAGCCCATTCCTGCACAGTCGCGAAAAATGACGAAATTGCCCCCCGCGCAGTTTTTTGTTTCATATCAACCTATCAAATTTTACCCCATTCCGACACAGTCGCGAAAAGTGACGAAATTGCCCCCGGCGCGATTTTTGTTTCCGATCAACCTGTCAAATTTTAGCCCATTTCGACACAGTTGCGAACAATGACGAAGTTACCCCATGTACGGCTTTTGTTCCGGATCAACCTGTCAAATTTGAGCCCATTCCGACACAGTCGCAAAAAATGACGAAAATGCCCCCGACGCGATTTATGTTTCCGATCAACCTGTCAAATTTTAGCCAATTCCGACACAGTTGCGAAAAACGACGAAATTACCCCCGGCGCGATTTTTGTTCCCGAACAACCTGTCATATTTGAGCCCATTCTGACAAAGTCGCGAAAAATGACAAAATTGCCCCGACGCGAATTTTGTTTCCAATAAACCTGTCAAATTTTAGCCAATTCCGACACAGTCGCGAAAAATGACGAAATTGCCCCCGGCGCGATTTTTGGTTCCGATAAACCTGTCAAATTTTAGCCCATTCCTACACAGTCGCGAAAAATGACGAAATGGCCCTCGGCACGATTTTTTGTTTCCGATCAACCTGTCAAATTTTAGCCCATTCCGACACCGTCGCAAAAAATGTCGAAATCGCCCCCGACGCGATTTTTTTTCGATCAACCTGTCAAATTTTAGCTAATTCCGACACGGTTGTGAAAAATGACGAAATTACCCCCGGCGCGATTTTTGTTCCTGATCAACCAGTCAAATTTGAGCCCATTCCGACACAGTCGCGAAAAATGACGAAATTACGCCCGGCGCAGTTTTTGTTCCCGACAAACTTGTCAAATTTAAGCCCATTCCGACACAGTCGAGAAAAATGACGAAATTGCCCCCGGCGCGATTTTTGTTTCCGATCAACCTGTCAAATTTGAGCCAATTCCGACACAGTCGCGAAAGATGACGAAATTGCCCCCGGCACGATTTTTGTTTCCGATCAACAGTCAAATTTTAGCCCATTCCGATATCGTCGCGAAAAATGACAAAATTGCCCCCGACGCGATTTTTGTTTCTTATCAACCAGTCAAATTTTAGCCAGTTCTAACACCGTTGCAAAAAATGATGAAATTACCCCCGGCGCGGTTTTGGTTCCTGATCAACCTGTCAAATTTGAACCAATTCCGACACAGTCGCGAAAAATGACGAAATCGCCCACGGCGCGATTTTTGTTACCGATCAACCTGCCAAATTTGGGCCAATTCCGACACAGTCACAAAAAATGACGAAATTGCCCCCGGCGCGATTTTTGTTTCCGATCAACAGTCAAATTTTAGCCCATTCCGACATCGTTGTGAAAAATGACAAAATTGCCCCCGGCGTGATTTTTGTCTCCGATCAACCTGTCAAATTTTAGCCAATTCCGACACAGTTGCGAAAAATATCAAAATTACCCGCAGCGCGGTTTTTGTTCCTGATCAACCTGTCAAATTTGAGCCGATTCAGACACGATCGCGAAAAATGACGAAATGGCCCCCGGCGCGATTTTTTTTTCCGATAAACCTATCAAATTTTAGCCCATTCCTGCAGAGTCGCGAAAAATGACGAAATTGCCCCCGGCGCGATTTTTTGTTTCTCATCAACCTGTCAAATTTAATCCCATTCCGACACAGTCGCGAAAAGTGACGAAATTGCCCCCGGCGCGATTTTTGTTTCCGATCAACCTGTCAAATTTTAGCCCATTTCGACACAGTTGCGAAAAATGACGAAGTTACCCCCGGTGCGGTTTTTGTTCCGGATCAACCTGTCAAATTTGAGCCCATTCCGACACAGTCGCGAAAAATGACGAAATTGCCCCCGGCGCGATTTTTGTTTCCGATCAACCTATCAAATTTTAGCCAATTCCGACACAGTCGCGAAAAATGACGAATTTGTCCCCGGCTAGGTTTTTGTTTCCGATCAACCAGTCAAATTTTAGCCCATTCCGACATCGTCGCGAAAAATGACAAGATTGCCCCAGGCGCGATTTTTGTTTCCGATCAACCTGTCAAACTTTAGCCAATTCCGACACCGTTGCGAAAAACGACGAAATTACCCACGGCGCGATTTTTGTCTCCGATCAACTTGTCAAATTTGAGCCAATTCCGACACAGTCGCGAAAAATGACGAAATTGCCCCCGACGCGATTTTTGTTTCCGATCAACCTGTCAAATTTTGGCCCATTCCGACACAGTCGCGAAAAATTACAAAATTGTCCCCAGCGCGGTTTTTGTTTCCGATCAACCAATAAAATTTTAACCCATTCCGACATCGTCGCGAAAAATGAAGAAGTTACCCCCGGCGCGATTTTTGTTCCGGATCAACCTGTCAAATTTGAGCCCATTCCGATACAGTCGCAAAAAATGATGAAATTGCCCCCGACGCGATTTTTGTTTCCGATCAACCTGTCAAATTTTAGCCAATTCCGAAACAGTTGCGTAAAACGACGAAATTACCCCCGGCGCGATTTTTGTTCCCGAACAACCTGTCATATTTGAGCCCATTCCGATACAGTCGCGAAAAATGACAAAATTGCCCCCGCGCGATTTTTGTTTCCGATCAACCTGTCAAATTTTAGCCCATTCCTACATAGTCGTAAAAAATGACGAAATTGCCCCCGGCGCGATTTTTGTTTCCGATCAACCTGTCAAATTTTACCCAATTCCGACACAGTTGCGAAAAATGACGAAATTCTCCCGTGCGATATTTGTTCCCGATCATCCTGTCAAATTTAAGCCCATTCCGAGACAGTCGAGAAAAATGACGAAATTACCCCCGGCGCGATTTTTATTTCCGATCAAACCGCCAAATTTCAGCCAATTCCGACACAGTCGCGAAAAATGACGAAATTCTCCCGTGCGATATTTGTTCCCGATCATCCTGTCAAATTTAAGCCCATTCCGAGACAGTCGAGAAAAATGACGAAATTACCCCCGGCGCGATTTTTGTTTCCGATCAACCTGTCAAATTTTAGCCAATTCCGACACGGTCGCGAAAAATAACTAAATTGCCACCGGAGCGATTTTTGTTCCCAATCAACCTGTCAAATTTGAGCCCATTCCGACACCATTGCAAAAAATGGCGAAATTGCCTCGGAGCGGTTTTTGTTTAAGATCGATCTGTCAAATTTTAGCCATTCCGACACAGTCGCAAAAAATGACGAAATTGCCCCTGCCGCGGTTTTTGTTTCCGATCAACCAGTCAAATTTTAGCCCATTTCGACACAATCGAGAAAAATGACGAAATTGCCCCCGGCGTGATTTTTATTTTCTATCAACCTGCCAAATTTAAGCCCATTCCGCCACAGTCGCGAAAAATAACGAAATTGCCCCCGGTGCGATTTTTGTTCCTGATCAACCCGTCAAATTTGAGCCCATTCCGACACAGTAGCGAAAAATGACGAAATTGCCCCCGGCGCGATTTTTGGTTCCGATAAACCTGTCAAATTTTAGCCCATTCCTACATAGTCGCGAAAAATGACGAAATGGCCCCCGCGCGCGTTTTTTGTTTCCGATCAACCTGTCAAATTTTAACCCATTTCGACATAGTCGCGAAAAATGAAGAAATTGTCCCCGGCGTGATTTTTGTTTACGATCAACCAGTTAAATTTTAGCCCATTTCGACACCGTCTCGAAAAATGTCCAAATTGCCCTCGGCGCGATTTTTGTTTCGATCAACCTGTCAAATTTTAGCCAAATCCGACATAGTCGCGAAAAATGACGAAATTGTCGTCGGCTAGGTTTTTGTTTCCGATCGATCTGTCAAATTTTAGACCATTCTGACATCGTTGCGAAAAATGGCGAAATGGCCCTCGGCACGATTTTTTGTTTTCGATCAACCTGTAAAATTTTAGCCCATTCCGACACCGTCGCGAAAAATGTCGAAATAGCCCCCGGCGCGATTTTTTTTCGATCAACCTGTCAAATTTTAGACAATTCCGACACGGTTGTGAAAAATGACGAAATTACACCCGGCGTGGTTTTTGTTCCTGATCAACCAGTCAAATTTGAGCTCATTTCGACACAGTCGCGAAAAATGACGAAATCGCCCACGGCACGATTTTTGTTTCCGATCAACCTGCCAAATTTGAGCCAATTCCGACACAGTCGCGAAAAATGACGAAATTGGCCCCTGCGCGATTTTTGTTTCCGATCAACAGTCAAATTTTAGCCCATTCCGACATCGTCGCGAAAAATGACAAAATTGCCCCCGGCGCGATTTTTGTCTCCGATCAACCTGTCAAATTTTAGCCCATTCCGACACAGTCGCGAAAAATGACGAAATTGCCCCCGTCGCAATTTTTATTTCCGATCAACCTGTCAAATTTTAGCCAATTTCGACATAGTAGCGAAAAATGACGATATTGGCCCGGGCGCGATTTTTGTTTCCGATCAAATTGCAAAATTTCAGCCCATTCCGACACAGTCGCGAAAAATGAAGAAATTGCCCCCGGCGCGATTTTTGTTTCCTATCCACCTGTCAAATTTTAGAGGATTCCGACACCGTCACGAAAAATGACGAAATTGCCCCCGACGCGATTTTTGTTTCATATCAACCTGTCAAATTTTAGCCAATTCCGACACAGTCGCGAAAAATGACGAAATAGCCGCCGGCGCGATTTTTGGTTCCGATCAACCTGTCAAATTTTAGCCCATTCCTACACAGTCGCTAAAAATGACGATATGGCCCCTGGCACGATTTTTTGTTTCCGATCAACCTGTCAAATTTTAGCCCATTCCGACACCGTCGCGAAAAATGTCGAAATTGCCCCCGACGCGATTTTTTTCGATCAACCTGTCAAATTTTAGACAATTCCGACACGGTTGTGAAAAATGACGAAATTACCCCCGGCGCGATTTTTGTTCCTAATCAACCAGTCAAATTTGAGCCCATTCCGACACAGTCGCGAAAAATGACGAAATCGCCCACGGCGCGATTTTTGTTTCCGATCAACCTGCCAAATTTGAGCCAATTCCGACACAGTCGCGAAAATTGACGAAATTGCCCCCGGCGCGATTTTTGTTTCCGATCAACAGTCAAATTTTAGCCCATTCCGACATCGTCGCGAAAAATGACAAAATTGCCCCCGGCGCGATTTTTGTCTCCGATCAACCTGTCAAATTTTAGCCCATTCCGACACAGTCGCGAAAAATGACGAAATTGCCCCCGACGCGATTTTTATTTCCGATCAACCCGTCAAATTTTAGCCAATTTCGACATAGTAGCGAAAAATGACGAAATTGGCCCGGGCGCGATTTTTGTTTCCGATCAAACTGCAAAATTTCAGCCCATTCCGACACAGTCGCGAAAAATGACGGAATTGCCCCCGGCGCGATTTTTGTTTCCCAT
The DNA here is from genome assembly GCF_002742605.1 of Olea europaea var. sylvestris. Lineage (NCBI taxonomy): Eukaryota > Viridiplantae > Streptophyta > Magnoliopsida > Lamiales > Oleaceae > Olea > Olea europaea. The sequence goes on from NW_019258443.1 coordinate 20,976, forward strand.
CCACCTGTCAAATTTTAGCGGATTCCGACACCGTCACGAAAAATGACGAAATTGCCACCGACGCGATTTTTGTTTCCGATCAACCTGTCAAATTTTAGCCAATTCCGACACAGTCGCGAAAAATGACGAAATAGCCGCCGGCGCGATTTTTGGTTCCGATCAACCTGTCAAATTTTAGCCCATTCCTACACAGTCGCTAAAAATGATGAAATGGCCCCTGGCACGATTTTTTGTTTCCGATCAACCTGTCAAATTTTAGCCCATTCCGACACCGTCGCGAAAAATGTCGAAATTGCCCCCGGCGCGATTTTTTTCGATCAACCTGTCAAATTTTAGCCAATTCCGACACAGTCGCGAAAAATAACTAAATTGCCACCGGAGCGGTTTTTGTCCCGATCAATCTGTCAAATTTGAGCCCATTCCGACACCATTGCAAAAAAAGGCGAAATTGCCCCGGCACGGTTTTTGTTTCCGATCGATCTGTCAAATTTTCGCCCATTCCGACACAGTCGCGAAAAATGACGAAATTGCCCCTGGCGCGATTTTTGTTCCCGATCAACCTGTCAAATTTGAGCCCATTCCGACACAGTCGCTAAAAATGACGAAATGGCCCCTGGCACGATTTTTGTTTCCTATCGATCTGTCAAATTTTAGCCCATTCCGACACCGTCGCGAAAAATGTCGAAATTGCCCCCGGCGCGATTTTTTTCGATCAACCAGTCAAATTTTAGCCAATTCCGACACGGTTGTGAAAAATGACGAAATTACCCCGGGCGTGATTTTTGTTCCTGATCAACCAGTCAAATTTCAGCCCATTCCGACACAGTCGCGAAAAATGACGAAATCGCCCACGGCGCGATTTTTGTTTCAGATCAACCTGTCAAATTTGAGCCAATTCCGACACAGTCGCGAAAAATGACGAAATTGCCCCCGGCACGATTTTTGTTTCCGATCAACAGTCAAATTTTAGCCCATTCCGACATCGTCGCGAAAAATGACAAAATTGCCCCCGACACGATTTTTGTTTCTTATCAACCTGTCAAATTTTAGCCAATTCCGACACAGTCGCGAAAAATAACTAAATTGCCACCGGAGCGGTTTTTGTCCAGATCAATCTGTCAAATTTGAGCCCATTCCGACACCTTTGCAAAAAATGGCGAAATTGCCCCGGCGCGATTTTTGTTTCCGATCGATCTGTCAAATTTTCGCCCATTCCGACACAGTCGCCAAAAATGACGAAATTGCCCCCGGCGCGATTTTTGTTCCCGATCAACCTGTCAAATTTGAGCCCATTCCAACACCATTGCAAAAAATGATGAAATTGCCCCGGCGCGGTTTTTGTTTCCTATCGATCTGTCAAATTTTAGCCCATTTCGACACAATCGAGAAAAATGACGAAATGGCCCCGCGCGCGTTTTTTTGGTTTCCGATCAACCTACCAAATTTCAACCCATTCCGACATAGTCGCAAAAAATGACGAAATTGTTTCCGGGCGCGGTTTTTGTTTCCGATCGATCTGTCAAATTTTCGCCCATTCCGACACAGTCGTGAAAAATTACCCAATTCCGACACAGTCGTGAAAAATTACCCAATTCCGACACAGTCGTGAAAAATTACCCAATTCCGACACAGTCGTGAAAAATTACCCAATTCCGACACAGTCGTGAAAAATTACCCAATTCCGACACAGTCGTGAAAAATTACCCAATTCCGACACAGTCGTGAAAAATTACCCAATTCCGACACAGTCGCGAAAAATGACGAAATGGCCCCGCGCGCGTTTTTTTGGTTTCCGATCAACCTGTCAAATTTAAACCCATTTCGACACAGTCGCGAAATATGACGAAATTGCCCCCGACGCGATTTTTGTTTCCGATCAACCTGTCAAATTTTAGCCATTTCCGACACAGTCGCGAAAAATGACGAAATTGTTTCCGGGCGCGGTTTTTGTTTCCGATCAACCAGTCATATTTTAGCCCATTCCGACATCGTCGTGAAAAATGACAAAATTGCCCACGGCACGATTTTTGTTTCCGATCAACCTGTCAAATTTTAGCCAATTCCTTCACAGTTGCGAAAAATGACGAAATTACCCCCGGCGCGATTTTTGTTCCTGATCAACCTGTCAAATTTGATCCCATTCCGACACAGTCGTGAAAAATGACGAAATTGCCCCTGGCGAGATTTTTATTTCCGATCAACTTGCCAAATTTCAGCCCATTCCGACACATTCGAGAAAAAGGAGGAAATTGCCCTCGATGTGATTTTTATTTCCGATTAAACTGCCAAATTTCCGCCCATTCCGACACAGTCGCGAAAAATGACGAGTTTGTCCCCGGCTAGGTTTTTGTTCCCGATCCACCAGTCAAATTTAAGCCCATTTCGACAAAATCGAGAAAAATGACGAAATTGCCCCCGGCGCGATTTTTGTTTCCGATCAACAGTCAAATTTTAGCCCATTTCGACATCGTCGCGAAAAATGACAAAATTGCCCCCGGCGCGATTTTTGTTTCTTATCAACCTGTCAAATTTTAGCCAGTTCCGACACAGTCGCGAAAAATAACTAAATTGCCACCGGAGCGGTTTTTGTCCCGATCAATCTGTCAAATTTGAGCCCATTCCGACACCATTGCAAAAAATGGCGAAATTGCCCCGGCGCAGTTTTTGTTTCCGATCGATCTGTCAAATTTTCGCCCATTCCGACACAGTCGCGAAAAATGACGAAATTGCCCCCGGCGCGATTTTTGTTCCCGATCAACCTGTCAAATTTGAGCCCATTCCGACACCATTGCAAAAAATGATGAAATTACCCCGGCGTGGTTTTTGTTTCCTATCGATCTGTCAAATTTTAGCCCATTTCGACACAGTCGCGAAAAATGACGAAATTGCCCCTGCCGCGGTTTTTGTTTCCGATCCACCAGTCAAATTTAAGCCCATTTCGACACTATCGAGAAAAATGACGAAATTACCCTCGGCGCAATTTTTATTTTCAATCAACCTGCCAAATTTCAGCCCATTCCGAGACAGTCGCGAAAAATGACGAAATTGCCCCCGGCGCGATTTTTGTTCCTGATCAACCCGTCAAATTTGAGCACATTCCGACACAGTCGCGAAATATGACGAAATTGCCCCCGACGCGATTTTTGTTTTCGATCAACCTGTCAAATTTTAGCCATTTCCGACACAGTCGCGAAAAATGACGAAATTATCCCCGGCGCGGTTTTTGTTTCCGATCAACCAGTCATATTTTAGCCCATTCCGACATCGTCGTGAAAAATGACAAAATTGCTGACGGCACGATTTTTGTTTCCGATCAACCTGTCAAATTTTAGCCAATTCCGACACGGTTGCGAAAAATGACGAAATTACCCCCGGCGCGGTTTTTGTTCCTGATCAACCTGTCAAATTTGAGCCCATTCCGACACAATCGTGAAAAATGACGAAATTGCCCCCGGCGAGATTTTTATTTCCGATCAACTTGCCAAATTTCAACCCATTCCGACACAGTCGAGAAAAAGGAGGAAATTGCCCTCGAAGTGATTTTTATTTCCGATCAAACTGCCAAATTTCAGCCCATTCCGACACAGTAGCGATAAATGACGAATTTGTCCCCGGCTAGGTTTTTGTTTCCGATCAACCAGTCAAATTTTAGCCCATCCGACATCATCGCGAAAAATGACAAAATTGCCCCAGGCGCGATTTTTGTTTCCGATCATCCAGTTAAATTTTAGCCAATTCCGACACGGTTGTGAAAAACGACGAAATTACCCCCGGCGCGATTTTTGTTCCTGATCAACCAATCAAATTTGAGCCCATTCTGACACAGTCGCGAAAAATGACGAAATCGCCCACGGCGCAATTTTTTTTTCCGATCAACCTGCCAAATTTGAGCCAATTCCGACACAGTCGCGAAAAATGACGAAATTGCCCCCGGCTCAATTTTTGTTTCCGATCAACAGTCAAATTTTAGCCCATTCCGACATCGTCTTGAAAAATGACAAAATTGCCCCCGACGCGATTTTTGTCTCCGATCAACCTGTCAAATTTTAGCCCATTTCGACACAGTCGTGAAAAATGACGAAATTACCACCGACGCGATTTTTGTTTCCGATAAACCTGTCAAATTTTAGCCAATTTCGACATAGTCGCGAAAAATGACGAAATTGGCCCCGGCGCGATTTTTGTTTCCGATCAAACTTCAAAATTTCAGCCCATTCCGACACAGTCGCGAAAAATGACGGAATTGCCCCCGGCGCGATTTTTGTTTCCTATCCACCAGTCAAATTTTAGCCGATTCCGACACCGTCACGAAAAATGACGAAATTGCCCCTGGCGCGATTTTTGTTTCCGATCAACCTGTCAAATTTTAGCCAATTCCGACACAGTCGCGAAAAATGACGAAATTGCCCCTGGCGCGATTTTTGTTTCCGATCAACCTGTCAAATTTTAGCCAATTCCGACACAGTCGCGAAAAATGACGAAGTAGCCCCTGGCGCGATTTTTGGTTCCGATCAACCTGTCAAATTTTAGCCCATTCCTACACAGTCGCTAAAAATGACGAAATGGCCCCTGGCACGATTTTTTGTTTACGATCAACCTGTCAAATTTTAGCCCATTCCGACACCGTCTCGAAAAATGTCGAAATTGCCCCCGGTGCGATTTTTTTTCGATCAACCTGTCAAATTTTAGCCAATTCCGACCCGGTTGTGAAAAATGACGAAATTACCCTCGGCGCGATTTTTGTTCCTGATCAACCAGTCAAATTTGAGCCCATTCCGACACAGTCTCGAAAAATGACGAAATCGCCCACGGCGCGATTTTTGTTTCCGATCAACCTGTCAAATTTGAGCCAATTCCAACACAGTCGCGAAAAATGACGAAATTGCCCCCGGGGTGATTTTTGTTTCCGATCAACAGTCAAATTTTAGCCCATTCCGACATCGTCGCGAAAAATGACAAAATTGCCCCCGACGCGATTTTTGTTTCTTATCAATCTGTCAAATTTTGGCCAATTCCGACACAGTCGCGAAAAATCACTAAATTGCCACCGGAGCGGTTTTTGTCCCGATCAATCTGTCAAATTTGAGCCCATTCCGACACCATTGTAAAAAATGACGAAATTGCCCCGGCGTGGTTTTTGTTTCCGATCGATCTGTCAAATTTTCGCCCATTCCGACACAGTCGCGAAAAATGACGAAATTGCCCCCGGCGCGGTTTTTGTTCCCGATCAACTTGTCAAATTTGAGCCCATTCCGACACCATTGCAAAAAATGATTAAATCGCCCCGGCGCGATTTTTGTTTCCTATCGATCTGTCAAATTTTAGCCCATTTCGACACCGTCGCGAGAAATGACGAAATTGCCCCTACCGCGATTTTTGTTTCCGATCCACCAGTCAAATTGAAGCCCATTTCGATACAATCGAGAAAAATGACGAAATTGCCCCCGGCGCGATTTTTATTTTCGATCAACCTGCCAAATTTCAGCCCATTCCGAAACAGTCGCGAAAATGACGAAATTACCCCCGGCGCGATTTTTGTTCCTGATCAACCCGTCAAATTTGAGCCCATTCCGACACAGTCGCGAAAAATGACGAAATTGCCCCCCGCGCGATTTTTGGTTCCTATCAACCTGTCAAATTTTAGCCCATTCCTACACAGTCGCGAAAAATGACGAAATGGCCCCGCGCGCGTTTTTTTGTTTCCGATCAACCTGTCAAATTTTAACCCATTCTGACACAGTCGCGAAATATGAGGAAATTGCCCCCGACGCGATTTTTGTTTCCGATCAACCTGTCAAATTTTAGCCATTTCCGACACAATCGCGAAAAATGACGAAATTGTCCCCGGCGCGATTTTTGTTTCCGATCAACCAGTCATATTTTAGCCCATTCCGACATCGTCGTGAAAAATGACAAAATTGCCCCCCGGCGCGATTTTTATTTTCGATCAACCTGCAAAATTTCAGCCCATTCCGAGACAGTCGCGAGAAATGACGAAATTGCCCCCGGCGAGATTTTTATTTCCGATCAACTTGCCAAATTTCAGTCCATTCCGACACAGTAGCGAAAAATGACGAATTTGTCCCCGTCTAGGTTTTTGTTTCCGATCAACCAGTCAAATTTTAGCCCATCCGACATCGTCGCGAAAAATGACAAAATTGCCCCAGGCGCGATTTTTGTTTCCGATCAACCAGTGAAATTTTAGCAAATTCCGACACTGTTGCGAAAAACGACGAAATTGCCCCTGGCGCGGTTTTTGTCTCCGATCAACTTGTCAAATTTTAGCCCATTCCGACATCGTCGCGAAAAATGACTAAATTGCCCCCGGCGCGGTTTTTGTCACCGATCAACTTGCCAAATTCTAGCCCATTCCGACACCGTCGCGAAAAATGACAAAATTGCCCCCCGTGCGGTTTTTGTTTCCGATCAACCTGTCAAATTTTAGCCAATTCCGACACAGTCGCGAAAAATAACTAAATTGCCACCGGAGTGATTTTTGTTCCCGATCAACCTGTCAAATTTGAGCCCATTTCGACACCATTGCAAAAAACGATGAAATTGCCCCGGCGCGGTTTTTGTTTCCGATCGATCTGTCAAATTTTAGCCCATTCCGACACAGTCGCGAAAAATGATGAAATTGCCCCTGCCGCGGTTTTTGTTTCCGATCCACCAGTCAAATTTAAGCCCATTTCGACACAATCGAGAAAAATGACGAAATTGCCCTCGGCGCGATTTTTGTTTCCGATCAACAGTCAAATTTTAGCCCATTCCGACATCGTCGCGAAAAATGACAAAATTGCCCCCGGCGCGATTTTTGTTTCTTATCAACCTGTCAAATTTTAGCCAATTCCGACACAGTCGCAAAAAATAACTAAATTGCCACCGGAGCGGTTTTTGTCCCGATCAATCTTTCCAATTTGAGCCCATTCCGACACCATTGCAAAAAATGGCGAAATTGCCCCGGCGCGATTTTTGTTTCCGATCGATCTGTCAAACTTTCGCCCATTCCGACACAATCGCGAAAAATGACGAAATTGCCCCCGACGCGGTTTTTCTTCCCGATCAACCTGTCAAATTTGAGCCCATTCCGACACCATTGCAAAAAATGATGAAATTGCCCCGGCGCGGTTTTTGGTTCCTACCGATCTGTCAAATTTTAGCCCATATCGACACAGTCGCGAAAAATGACGAAATTGCCCCTGCCGCGATTTTTGTTTCCGATCCACCAGTCAAATTTAAGCCCATTTCGACACAATCGAGAAAAATGACGAAATTGCCCCCGGCGCGATTTTTATTTTCGATCAACCTGCCAAATTTGAGCTCATTCCGACACAGTCGCGAAAAATGAAGAAATTGCCCCCGGCGCGATTTTTGGTTCCGATCAACCTGTCAAATTTTAGCCCATTCCTACACAGTCGCGAAAAATGACGAAATGGCCCCGCGCGCGTTTTTTTGGTTTCCGATCAACCTGTCAAATTTTCGCCAATCCCGACACAGTTGCGAAAAATGACGAAATTCCCCCCGGCGCGGTTTTTGTTCTTGATCAACCTGTCAAATTTGAGCCCATTCTGACACAGTCGAGAAAAATGACGAAATTGCCCCCGGCGCGATTTTTGTTTCCGATCAACCTGTCAAATTTTAGCCAATTCCGACACAATCGCGAAAAATGACGAAATTGTCCCCGGCGCGATTTTTGTTTCCGATCAACCAATCATATTTTAGCCCATTCCGACATCGTCGTGAAAAATGACAAAATTGCCGACGGCACGATTTTTGTTTCCGATCAACCTGTCAAATTTTCTCCAATTCCGACACAGTTGCGAAAAATGACGAAATTACCCCCGGCGCGGTTTTTGTTCTTGATCAACCTGTCAAATTTGAGCCCATTCAGACACAGTCGTGAAAAATTACGAAATTGCCCCCGGCGAGATTTTTATTTTCGATCAACTTGCCAAATTTCAGCCCATTCCGACACAGTCGAGAAAAAGGAGGAAATTGCCCTCGACGTGATTTTTATTTCCGATCAAACTGCCAAATTTCAGCCCATTCCGACACAGTCGAGAAAAAGGAGGAAATTGCCCTCGACGTGATTTTTATTTCCGATCAAACTGCCAAATTTCAGCCCATTCCGACACAGTCGCAAAAAATGACGAATTTGTCCCCGGCTAGGTTTTTGATTCCGATCAACCAGTCAAATTTTAGCCCATCTGACATCGTCGCGAAAAATGACAAGATTGCCCCAGGCGCGATTTTTGTTTCCGATCAACTAGTCAAATTTTAGCCAATTCCGACACTGTTGCGAAAAACGACGAAATTGCCCCCGGCGCGGTTTTTGTCTCCGATTAACTTGTCAACTTTTAGCCCATTCCGACACCGTCGCGAAAAATGACAAAATTGCCCCCCGTGCGGTTTTTGTTTCCTATCAACCTGTCAAATTTTAGCCAATTCCGACACAGTCGCGAAAAATAACTAAATTGCCACCGGAGCGATTTTTGTTCCCGATCAACCTGTCAAATTTGAGCCCATTCCGACACCATTGCAAAAAATGATGAAATTGCCCCGGCGCGGTTTTTGTTTCCTATCGATATGTCAAATTTTAGCCCATTTCGACACAGTCGCGAAAAATGACGAAGTTGCCCCTGTCGCGGTTTTTGTTTTCGATCCACCAGTCAAATTTAAGCCCATTTCGACACAATCGAGAAAAATGACGAAATTGCCCCCGGCTCGATTTTTATTTTCGATCAACCTGCCAAATTTCAGCCCATTCCGAGACAGTCGCGAAAAATGACGAAATTGCCCCCGCGCGATTTTTGGTTCCGATCAACCTGTCAAATTTTAGCCCTTTCCTACACAGTCGCGAAAAATGACGAAATGGCCCCGCGCGCGTTTTTTTGGTTTCCGATCAACCTGTCAAATTTAAACCCATTCCGACACAGTCGCGAAATATGACGAAATTGCCCCCGACGCGATTTTTGTTTCCGATCAACCTGTCAAATTTTAGC
>NW_019258444.1:0-1085 GCF_002742605.1 Olea europaea var. sylvestris
CAATTTTGTCATTTGTCGCGACGATGTCGGAGTGGGCCGAAATTTGGCAGGTTGATCGGAAACGGCCCGTGAAATTGGACTCGGGGCACAGACCCGGGATCTCGAGATTTTAGCCAAATTCCTTCGTTTAAGCATCCGAGTAATTTATTTTTGTATTAATTTTGTCAGGTTGAAGAAGTGTTGGACAGAAAATTAACAATGAAAAACCGCACCAGGGTCAATTTTGTCATTTGTCACGACGAAGTTGGAATGGGTCGAAATTTGGAAGGTTGATTGGAAACGGCCCGAGAAATTGGATTTGGGGCATAGACTCGGGGTCACAGGATTTTACCCAAATTCCTTCGTTTAGGCCTCCGAATAATTGATTTTCGTATTAATTATGTAACGTTGAAGAAGTGTTGGACAGAAAATTATCAAAGAAAAACTGCACCAGGGGCAATTTTGTCATTTGCCGTGATGGTGTCGAAATGGGCAGAAATTTGGCAGGTTGATTGGAAACGGCCCGAGAAATTGGGCTCGAGGCACAGACCCAGGATCACGGGATTTTAGCCGAGTTCCTTCGTTTAGGCCTCCGAATACCTAAGTTCCTTATTAATTATGTCAGGTTGCAGAAGTGTTGGACAGAAAATTAATAAAGCAAAACCTTACCAGGGGCAATTTTGACATTTGTCGTGACGGTGTCGGAATGGGCCGAAATTTGGCAGGTTGATTATAAACGGCCCGAGAAATTGGACTCGGGGCAAAGACCAGGGATCTTAGGATTTTAGCCAAATTCCTTCATTTAGGCCTCCGAATAATTAATTTTTGTATTAATTATGTTAGGTTGAAGAAGTGTTCGATAGAAAATTAACAATGCAAAGCCGCACCAGGGGCAATTTTGTCATTTGTCGCGACGGTGTCGGAATGGGCCGAAATTTGGCAAGTTGATTGGAAACACCCCGAGAAATTGGACTCGAGGCACAGACCCGGGATCACAAGATTTTAGCCATATTCCTTCATTTGGGCCTCCGAATAATTAAACTCTGTATTAATTATGTTGGGTTGAAGAAGTGTTGGATCGAAAATTAACCACGAAAAACCGCACC
>NW_019258445.1:0-1085 GCF_002742605.1 Olea europaea var. sylvestris
AAAAGCTCTGCTCAATTCTTCGAACGCCGTCAGTCCAAATATGCAGGTGCACGTTCCTTAAAAAATGGTTAAAATCCCTCATATGTCGCGACGAAGTGGTGAGTTCAATCCAGAAGGGTCGCTACATTTTCGAAAAGTACTTATGGTCCCAAAACGGACACCGTCTGCAAAATTTACGATCATTTCTCCGTAGGTCAACAATCCAACAGTTCCAAATATGCGAGTTGTCGTTCTTTAAAAAATGGTCGAAAACCTTAATACGTCATTACGAAATCGTGAGCTAAACCCAAAACGGTCGCTACATTTCCGAAAACTATTTATGGTCCCAAAAACGGACACCGTCTGTAAAAGCTATGCTCAAATCTACGAACGCCGTCAGTCCAAATATGCAGGTGCACGTTCCTTAAAAAATGGTTAAAATCCTTCATACGTCACGACGAAGTCGTGAGTTCAACCCAAAACGGTCGCGACATTTCCGAAAAGTACTTATGGGCCCATTACGGACACCGTGTGCAAAAGTTACGCTCAATTCTTCGTACGCTGACAATCCAAGCGTTCCAAATATAAAAGCGCTCATTCTTTCGAGGAATGGCCAAAATCCCTCATACGTCATGACGAAGTGGTGAGTTCAATCCAAAACGGTCGCTACATTGTCGAAAAGTACTTATGGGCCCATTACGGACACCGTGTGCAAAAGTTACGCTCAATTCTTCGTACGCTGACAATCCAAGCGTTCCAAATATAAAAGCGCTCATTCTTTCGAGGAATGGCCAAAATCCCTCATACGTCATGACGAAGTGGTGAGTTCAATCCAAAACGGTCGCTACATTGTCGAAAAGTACTTATGGTCCCAAAACGGACACCGTCTGCAAAAGTTACAATCATTTCTTCGAAGGTCGACAATCCAAGAGTTCCAAATATGCGAGTTGTTGTTCTTTAAAAAATGGGCGAAAACCTTAATACGTCATTACGAAATTGTGAGCTAAACCCAAAACGGTCGCGACATTCCCGAAAAGTACTTATGGTCCCAAAAACGGACACTGTCTGCAAAAGCTATGCTCAATTCTTCGAACGCCGTCAGTCCA
>NW_019258446.1:0-1085 GCF_002742605.1 Olea europaea var. sylvestris
TATGGAAATTGACAATTGGAGATCCAATTACCAAAAAGAATTGCACGTTTAAAAGGACAATCATAAATTATATTTTTCCTTTCCTATGAGATAGTAAATCAAACTCCATCGAATAACTCTGGCTGTACAGACTACTATTTCATAGGGCCTTTACAGGTCAATCACATGTCAAGGTAGGTGAATCAAGGGGTGGGTGATTATTTAAAGAAAAAAATTCATCCACCTCCTTGCTTGTGTGAGTGATCTGTACAGTCAGCTCGGTTCAACTCCACCTATGAGGAAATAGGAATAAAGCATAAATGCCCATAGCCTAAAGTGAAGGGGCAGTCGCGATTGATCTTGATTTGGAACCCTAAATCATATCTTGATAGTGCATCATTCAGGGCCCGAGATTTCATCACCTTTCACTAATTCCACTTCTCGATTATAATAATTCCTCATGGATGTATTCATGTCCTTTTAGTTTACAGAGAGAATATTTCCATATTATTAGATAGATCCCCACATACAATGGTACAATACCTTTTATTGGGTATGCAATATTTATTGTGTTAAATTAAAACCTACCAATGACTGTCCAGCTTTGTATTTAGTATCATATAGAAACCCAATTTGATTTTGTTTCATTATGGCCATTTAACTTTGTATTTAGTATCACTATAGTCACCAAATTTGATTTTATTTCATCATAACCACCTAACTTTATAATGTCACCATGATCACTTAATTTGATTTTATTTCACCTTAACCACCCAATTTCATAAAATATTTTATCATGATCATCCAATTTTATATAACATTCATTATGGTCACCCAACTTCTGTTCACCATTTTCACTAATTTAAAAGGGGTAAAACAATAACTTTGCATTATATGAAAAATAATTTTTTTAAAAAAATAAAAAATATAATAATTTTTTAAAAAATATAATAAAATAAAAAATTATTTAAAAAAGTTACTTTAAAAAATAAATTTTAAAATTATTTTATAAAAACGTCACTTAAAAAATAAAAACTATTTTAGAAAAAAAAAAGGTTTTAATTTTATTTTTTTAAGTAACCTTTTTTTAAATAAGATTTTTTTTT
>NW_019258447.1:0-1085 GCF_002742605.1 Olea europaea var. sylvestris
ATTCTTCAATTGAGCTTGAAGAGAGGCCATACCTCTGTAAAGGGCAGCCAAAAACAAAGAACATAAATTCAAAGACCTGCCACGCGCCAATTCGTGCGCTATGGGTAAATAACTCAGAGAAGGCCTTATGCTTAGCACGCACAACACATATTTACAAAGCCAAACTAAAAGGAAGGCCACTCATTCAGAATGGGTAGGCTCAGCACTCGAATGATTGTGGAAGGTCTGCAGGCTCGAATAAGAGTCGGTATAGTTTTTACCAAACTGTGGGGCGCCACCAGAAACTAAGATACCTGGGAAAATGGTATCGCCCAAAGGTGGCAAATTCACCAGGGCCCTAACATCCCTTAACGTAATAGACATGGGGCCAAGAGGAAAAATAAAGGTGTTATACTCAGGGGACCAAAAACTCAAAGCAATCGAAAAGAGCGCTGAATCAAAAGTAGGGGACGAATAGAGACTTCTAACAAATCAGAAATCCTAGCGCTATCAAAAAGTGTCTTAGTAGGACCATAGCCCACAAGGTGAGCATGCCACCTACGAAAAGCTACATCAGATTTAGGCCAAGTGCGAATACCTCTTTCGCGAAGTGGCCCCAGCGGCAGAGAGTTTAGAAAAGGAAGGCCATGAGTGCAAGGAAACAACTGACCCACCGCCGCCTGTTCAACTGCCTCCGCATTGTTGAAGAAAAGACCCAAGTAAAACTCATTACGTCCAACGTCGGCGGGCGCGAGAAAACTTGGGGTTATGTATGGGCGACTCAGAAGTTTCTGAAAGTCATCAAAACTAAAGGAATCGCTAGCTTGAGATTGTGAAGCAGCCATTGGAGAAGGAACGAAGCTTTTCAGGGTTACGTAACAAGGAAGCAAAAGATGAACAGTGAATCGTGAAAGAGATGCAGAAAATATGAGGTGTGGTTTGATAGCAGTGAAATGGCGTGTTTGGGGTTTATAAGGATTTGCAAAACGACGCACTTTTTCAAGTTATAGAAGGAAACAATGTTTGAAATTCTTGGGAATTTCGAACGTTGCTGGAAACATGAAGTGAATATGGCAAAATTCAATAATTATTATTAATTCTGCCAT
>NW_019258448.1:0-1085 GCF_002742605.1 Olea europaea var. sylvestris
GGAAATTAGTTATTCGGAAGCCCAAACAAAGAAATTTAGCTAAAATCCCGTGATCCTGGGTTTGTGCCTCGAGTCTAATTTCGTGGGCCATTTCCAATTAACCTTCCAAATTTCGGCCCATTATGACACCATTGCAAAAAACGACAAAATTACCCCTGGTGCAGTTTTACTTTATTAATTTTTTGTCCAGCACTTCTTCAACCTGACATAATTAATAAAGAAAATAATTATTCAGAGGCCCAAACGAAGGAATTTGGCTAAAATCCCGTGATCTCGGGTCTATGCCCCGAGCCCAATTTCGCGGGCCGTTTCCAATCAACCTACCGAATTTCGGTCGATTCCGACACCGTCGTGACAAATGACAAAATTGCCCCTGATGCGGTTTTTCTGTGTTAATTTTCTGTCTAGGACTTCTTCAACCTGACATAATTATTACGAAAATTAATTATTCGGAGGCCCAAACAAAGGAGTTTGGCAAAAATCCCGTGATCCCGGGTCTTTCCGCGAGTCCAATTTCGCGGGCCGTTTCCAATCAACCTGCCAAATTTCGGCCGATTCCAACACCGTCGCGATAAATGACAAGATTGCCCCTTCTACGGTTTCTCGTTGTTAATTTTCTGTCCAACACTTCTTCAACTAGACATAATTAATACGAAAATTAATTATTCGGAGGCCTAAACGAAGGAGTTTGGCTAAAATCCTGTGATCCCGGGTCTGTGCCCCGAGTCCAATTTCACGGGCTGTTTCCAATCAATCTGCTAAATTTTGGCCAATTTCGACACCTTCGCGGCAAATGACAAGATTACCCCTGGTGCGGTTTTTCTTTGTTAATTTTCCATCCAACACTTCGTCAACCTAACATAATTAATACGAAAATTGATTATTCGGAGGCTGAAACAAATGAATTTGGCAAAAATCCTGTGATCCCGGGTTTGTGCCTCGAGTCAAATTTCGCGGGCCGTTTCCAATCAACCTGCCAAATTTTGGCCCATTCCGACACTGTCGTGCCAAACGACAAAATTACCCATGGTACGGTTTATCTTTGTTAATTTTTTTGTCCAGCACTTCTTCAACCTGACATAATT
>NW_019258449.1:0-1085 GCF_002742605.1 Olea europaea var. sylvestris
GTGGAAGCTGATTTGTTGGTTAACTATGAATCTAGCATTTTGTAGTTTTAGACAGTTCCATGGGTACCAAGACAATTTAAACAACCAGACAATTGAACCCGTAACAACACAATTCAAATTATTTGTGAGGAAGAATGATTATTGTCCTATGGACTGAAAAAAATTCCTTAGATTAAAATTTATCTTCAAAGCTTAACAAAAAATTTTGCAGAATTTTGCCAAGATTCATATGCTATCAGTTGTCAACATTGTTAAAAGATTGCCCTTTTTCTGTCCTCCTCAACCGTGGCCATTTAGAAGGAAAAAGAAAAATGAAAAAAATATAAAATGTCGTAAGGTCAATTTTCTCTAATGTCAAAATAATTATCTCTAATAATAATAATATCTTAGCAATATAAAAATTTCAGCATTACATGGGAAAAAGTCTTTGTTCCTACACTTCCAAATTCAGCGCCATTACATATTCATAGTCTTTAGACTCTGTATACACGTACATACACCGCAGAATATTTATAGAGTAGATTTATAATGATACATAGGCCAAGAATCTCCAGGATTATCCAGCACCATCTGAACACCCTGTCTGTTGAATTTAAAATCATCGATTGCAGTAGCATTAGCCGCTAATGGAGCTTCAATTCTGCTAAAAAGCAAAGGATTCTGATAGGCAGCGCTTTCGGGAATCTTGTCTCCCCATCGCATATTAGCAGCAAATGCCTCCTCATGCTGTTTGACAATAAAATTGTTGAGTCCCTTCAAAGAGCAGTGTTCATGAGTGAGAAAAGACTTGAACAGGGCTGAGTCTTGGTTTGTTGAAGCCAAGGAGTTTGGATTTGGAGTGGGTGAAAAAGAAGGGATATTTAAGGTGGAGAAGATATCACATTGAGAAACAACTGGTTTTATCAGAGATTTCAGGTAATTTTCTTGGCTATGATGAATCATAAATGGGTTTTGATTTTGGAGGTTTTGCATTGGATCTTGACACTGCGATTCTGACAGTGCTGGTAGTGGTGGTTCAAGCAATGAACAAGAACCAGTGGCAGTGGCATTAGTAATAGGTGAAGAAGAAGCAGCAGCAGCAGCAG
>NW_019258450.1:0-1085 GCF_002742605.1 Olea europaea var. sylvestris
TTTTTTTCCAAAATGCATTTAATCTCTCTATTTGGAAGTTTAGTTTGACCACTAGTGTTTGGGTGATAAGGAGTAGATACTTTATGAGTAATCCCATATTTTTTTTATTAGGGCCTTAAAATGTTTATTACAGAAGTGTAAACCCCTATCGCTTATAATGATTCCAGGTATTCCAAATCTTGACAAAATATTTTCTTTCAAAAATTTCAAAATAATTTTGTGATCATTGTGTTTTCAAGGAATTGCTTCTACCTATTTAAAAACATAATCAACTCCTACCAAGATGTATAAATAACCAAAAGGTGATGGGAATGGACCCATAAAATCAATACCCCAACAATCAAATATTTCAATAACTAGTATGGGTGTCAGTGACATCATATTTCTACGAGTTATCCCACCCAAATTTTGACAATATTTACAAGCTTTACAGAATTCATATGTGTCTTTGAAAAAAATTGGCCAATAAAATCCAGATTACAAGATTTTTGCAGCAGTTTTCTTTGAAGAAAAGTGACCACCACATGCTTCAGAATGACAAAAAGTAATTATCTTTTGAATTTCATT
This sequence comes from Olea europaea var. sylvestris, assembly GCF_002742605.1. Taxonomy (NCBI): domain Eukaryota; kingdom Viridiplantae; phylum Streptophyta; class Magnoliopsida; order Lamiales; family Oleaceae; genus Olea; species Olea europaea. Next base: position 568 of record NW_019258450.1, read on the forward strand.
ATTTGACACACATCTTCTTATTATTTGGTCTGGACAATATTTGAACAGGTGAGGATCATCCCAAAAGAAATTTCTTACCTTCTTGAAGAATTTCTTTTTATCTTGGGCATTCCAATGAGACGGTATTTGATCCGTCATAAGAAAATTAGCAATATTAGCAAACTAAGGCAAGTCTGGAACACTAAAAAGTTGTTCATCAGAGAAAGTATCCTTGATCGATGTTGTTTCAAATGATTCATCACAAGTAAGCCTAGACAAGTGATCATTTACAACATTTTCTACTCTCTTTTCTCAAATGGTGATGTCAAATTCTGGAAGTAAAAGAATCCACCTAATCAATCTAGGTTTAGCATCTTTCTTAGAGAGAAGATATTTTAAAGTTGCATGATCACTAAAAATAACAATTTGTGAGCCAACAAGATATGAACGAAATTTGTCCAAAGCAAACACTACAGCAAGCAATTCTTTTTCAGTGGTGGAATAATTCATTTGAGCATCATTTAGAGTTTTACTTGCAT
>NW_019258451.1:0-1085 GCF_002742605.1 Olea europaea var. sylvestris
CGCCGGGGGTAATTTCGTCTTTTTTCGCAACTGTGTCGGAATTGACTAAAATTTGATAGGTTGATCGGAAAAAAATCGCGCCGTGGGCAATTATGTCATTTTTCGTGACAATGTCGAAATGGGCTAAAATTTGACTGGTTGATCGGAAACAAAAATCGCGCCGGGGGCAATTTCATCATTTTTTGCGACTGTGTCGGAATGGGCTAAAATTTGACAGGTTGATCGGAAACAAAAATCGCGCCGGGGGCAATTTCGTCATTTTTTGCGACCGTGGCGGAATGGGCGCAAATTTGACCGCTGATCGGAAACAAAAATCGCGCCCGGGGCAATTTCGTCATTTTTAGCGATTGTGTCGGAATGGGCTAAAATTTGACTGGTTGATCGGAAACAAAAAACCACGCCGTGGGGAATTTTCGTCAGTTTTCCGACTGTGTCGGAATGGGGTGAAATTTGGCAGGTTGATCGGAAATAAAAATCGCGCCGGGGCAATTTCGTCATTTTTCTCGACTGTGTCGAAATGGGCTAAAATTTGACTGGTTGATCGGAAACAAAAATCGCGCCAGGGGCAATTTCGTCATTTTTAGCGACTGTGTCGGAATGGGCTAAAATTTGACAGGTTGATCGGAAACAAAAAACCGTGCCGGGGGCAATTTCGTCATTTTTCTCGACTGTGTCGGAATTGTTTAAAATTTGACAGGTTGATCGGAAACAAAAATCGCGCCGAGGGCAATTTCGTCATTTTTCGCGACGGTGTCGAAATGGGTTAAAATTTGACTGGTTGATCGGAAACAAAAACCGCGCCGTGGACAACTTCGTCAGTTTTCCGACTGTGTCGGAATGGGGTGAAATTTGGCAGGTTGATCGTAAATAAAAGTCGCGCCAGGGCAATTTCGTCATTTTTCTCGACTGTGTCGAAATGGGCTAAAATTTGAGTGGTTGATCGGAAACAAAAATCGCGCCAGGGGCAATTTCATCATTTTTAGCGACTGAGTCGGAATGGGTTAAAATTTGACAGGTTGATCGGAAACAAAAAATCGTGCCGGGGGCAATTTCGTCATTTTTCTCGACTGTGTCGAAATGGGCTA
>NW_019258452.1:0-1085 GCF_002742605.1 Olea europaea var. sylvestris
TACAACATACTCTTCCCGTGCATGTGACCCAGTTCTTTCAAAAAACACTGCAATCATATTATCTCTTTACTACCTTCAATTACAGCAACATACTTAGTAGGGGAAAGAACAACTATCTTCTACAACTTGGACACTCAACTAGCTGTTGTACCACCCAAAGTGTATACATATCCAGCAGTACTCTTCCTATCATCAATTTCACCTTCATGTTAGCGTCTGCATAGTCATGTAATCCCAACCTGATTTTTTGAAACATAAAGCTAAATCTGAAGTACCTTTCAAGTACTTAAGAATCCACATCACTACCTCCTAATGTTATTTGTCTGGCTTGGTCATTAAATACTCACAACTCCCACTACATATTCTATGTCCAATTTTGTACATACAATGACATGTATAAAACTGCCAATAGCCGAGATATAGGCACTTTGGCCATGTAGGCTCCCTCCTACTCTACAGAGGGTGATTGCTTATTTGACAACCAAAAGTGACTAGCCAAAGAAATACTAACTGGTTTTGCATCATCCATATTGAACTTGCTTAGCACCTTATTCACACACTCTTCCAGTGATAATTTCAAAACATCATTGTCCATAATAATTATCATCCCTAGGATTTGTTTTGCAACACCCAAGTCCTTCATTTCAAACTCCTTAGATAACTCATTTTTCAACTTATCTAATTTTTTCTTGGAAAACCCCTCCCCAAGTTGTGCTTACATTTTTCATTGCACACGACTTTCCCTATGTATACATCCTTTCTTAAAAAGACTTTAGAACTAGTAGAAAAATAATATAGAAGTTATCAAGGTTCTTCACATAACAACAATAATCTCCTTAGCACCTCATGAAGCCATTACCACTCATAAAACTATAAAACTTCTTAGACCACTGTCTTGGAGCTTTTTTAAAATCATATAAACTATTTTGAAGTTTGCATACCAAGTTTTCCTTTTTCTTTACATCAAAACCATGTGACTGCATTGTGTAAAGTTTTTCCTCCAAAGCACCACGAAAAAAGGTTGTCTTTACATCCATCCACTTGAGGTGCAAGTTTTCCTTTGGAATTAAAGGTATTAAAATTGA
>NW_019258453.1:0-1085 GCF_002742605.1 Olea europaea var. sylvestris
TTGTTTGAAATTTAAACCGTCCAACAGAGTAATGTGACCTGGCAAAATGTAAACTAAAGTGTACACCATAGTGTACATGTAGCTAGCTATTTGTACAGTGATTTTCGACACATTATTTGACTCTTGCATTGTTGTCAAGTGTCAATTGGATGGGAAAAGGGTAATGTCATGTGGCAAAGTGTAAACTAAAGTATACACCATAGTGTACATGTAGCATGGTTCATACCAATTTAACTTTGCTATTTGTAAACTTATTTTTAGCACGTTGTTTGACACTTGCATTGATGTCAAGTGTCAATTGGATGGAAAAACTGTTTGAAATTTAAATTGTACTACACAGTAATGTCACGTGGCAAAGTGTAAACTAAAGTGTACATCCTAGAGTACATGTAGCAAGGATATTACCGATTGAACTTTGCTATTTGTACATTGACTTTGACACGTTGTTTGACACCTCCACTGTTGTCAAGTGTCAATTGGATGGAAAAACTATTTGAATTTCAAATGATCCAACAGGGTAATGCCACGTGGTAAAGTGTAAATGAAAGTATACACCATAGTGTACATGTAGCAAGGTCCTTACCGATTGAACTTTGCTATCTGTATACTGATTTTTTATACATTTTATACGCATGCATTATTCTCAAGTGTCAACTGGATGGGAAAATTGTTTAAAATTTAAACTATCCAACAGGGTAATGTCATGTGATAAAGTGTTAACTAAAGTGTACACCATAGTGTACATGTAGCACGGTCCTTAACGATTAATTTTGGACATGTTGTTTAACACTTGAATTATTGTCAAGTGTCAATTGGATGGAAAAACTGTTTGAAGTTTAAACTGTCCAACAGTGTCATGTCATGTGGCAAAGTGTAAACTAAAGTGTACACCAAATGTACATGTACCATGGTCCTTACCTATTGAACTGTACTATTTGTACACTGATTTTTACCACATTTTTTGATACTTGCATTATTGTCAAGTGTTAATTGGATGGAAATATTGTTTGAAGTTTAAACTGTCCAACCGGGTAATGTCACGTGACAAAGTGTAAACTAAAGTGTACACCATAGTGTACATGTAG
>NW_019258454.1:0-8285 GCF_002742605.1 Olea europaea var. sylvestris
GGGCCAACTTAGTTTCTTCTCTTCTCGAAGAGGCATAAAGTTATGAATTTGACCTCTGGATTTCTACGGTCCATTTATTGATGTCTTTATCCCATTGCATTATTGCACAAGGAATTTCCTCTTCCACCCAATGTCATGTCGGAGCATTCCTTTTTTGTGGATAAAACGCGTGATTCAAGGAAATGGTATATTTCAAAAGATTTAGCTTTTAGATCAAAGCAAAATTTGGAAACACTGTCAAATATTTGATTCTATCTGTGAACCATAGATAAGCCGTATCCAATGGGAGATTTTTTTTTTTAAAGGGAAAGAATGACTTCCAAAAAAATAAAAATAATAAAAATTTCTTCCTAACAAGCTCTAAGGGTGAGGTTGGTTTAGTTTTGCATTTTTCATTTTCGGTTTCAAAACGATTTTTAGTTTTCCTCGAAAACGGCTCGTTTTGGTTGTTTTCCGTATTTTAGGAATTTATAACTGAAAACACTCAAAACGATAAAAAGTCGTTTTGCGTTTTTAGTTATAAATTTTAACTCATTTTCGAAAATGACGAACCAAATGTGTTTTCCGTGTTTTCGAAAATGAAAAACGAAAAATGGCCCGAAAACGACCGCAACCTAAATGTACGCAGTGAAATAAGGTCAAAAGCAGAGGAAAAAAGCTCACAAGCAGGAACGGGTGGGGTTGGGTGGTGAATAACAAGTTGTAAAAAAAAAATCTTTAAAAATAAAAAATTATTGACATTTTGTATACCTTAAGAATTTAAATAATTTTTTTCTTTTTTAAAATCTTAATTCAATACTTGAAACTTTTAAAGGTGTATAAAAGTCAATAGTAAATAGATTCTGACATTTTATTGAGTTTAGATTTAAAAAAATATGTATAAAAAAAATCTTAATTCAATACTTAAAACTTTTGGATGGGCCAATGTATTGTAAATAACTTTCTAGACCCTTTACACCAAGTTTCGGCACACAGCACGACTAACAGCCCCCTTAAATCATGCGGGCCCCACAACAAAGTGAGGGGGTTGTACACGTTAAAACAGCTTTTTCCTTACGCCAAAAAGGTTGAAAGTTGAGAAAAAATATATTACTTTTAAATCAACCAACCGGATAACCGGTTCCGGGTCTCCTCTGGTTAGTGTATAAATTGGTCAGTTAACTGACTTTTCAACAGTTTTAAATTAAGTGATTTTAAAGTTTAAAATGAACTGAATTATGTCCAACCCTACTTATAAATAAGGGCGATAATCCCCTACAAGGGACCGAGCAAAGCCACTCTATGGAATACACTACCAAAAACACTTCTTGATGAAAATTACTCTTATTATTTTTTAATTATTTTTTAATTTTTTCAGCAATTACTCTACTAAATTTCTCTTCAGTTGATCTACAATTATCTCACCAGTTTTAATCTTCAAGAGTCAACGGCACAATTTTGAAATATTTTATGACAGCTTCTGTGTAATCTTTATTCTACTAATGCTTCCATTTGCAATTTTTATCTAAATCTTTATTACCAGTTTCACCTGGCTATGTATATGTAAACACACATACATATGCAATCCTGATCCTGGACAAAGAAACCACTAAGCATTAATATTATTATTGGCATATTTGGAAAGTGTTTATAAATGGTTTTAAGTTATAAGCAAATGAAAATGAGTAATGAATTAGTGAGTAGTGTTTGTGAATCCCTCAAACTCAAAATGTGTGGACAGAAAGTAAATCAAACGTTTATAAACATGAGCCAATCATAGTTGACGACAATTCAGCATTTTGAACCTTTGATCAGTTGATCCTTAAAACCACTCTGAACATTTCTTGTTTAAACTACACAATACTTGCAAGTTTCCCTGTCACTATTTACATTAGACAGTTGACATCAACGGCAGAAAGACAAACAGCCACCAAGAACAGATAAATCCTTGTCATCCACTTACCCGAGTATAAATCTGAAACTCATCTGATTTTGATATGAAATGGAAGTAGGGGCTATTCATCATCCGAGTCTAACCACAAGTGTCGAGTTGCACGCCAATCCAAATGAATCTTCGATGAAACATCAGCTCTCTGAGTTTCTTTTCTTTTGTTAGGAACAGTTTCCTTCCTTTCGTTAGGAATAGATCCAGTTGTTTCATCCAAATGAGTATTGGATGAATGAGAATGAAAATTGGCACCCCCAGATTCATTTATTTTGTTAGGAGTAGTTTCCTTTCTTTGGCTAGGAATCAATCCAGTTGCTTCATTTAAATGAATATCAGATGCATGAGAATGAAAATTGGCTCCCCCAGATTCCATTCTTTTGTTAGGACCTGATCCAGTTTCTTCATCCAAATGAATCTTCGATGAATGACAATGAAAATTGGCTTCCCCAGTTTGCTTACCTTTGTTAGGAATCGATCCAGTTGCTTCATCCAAATGAATCTCCGATGAATGAGAATGAAAATTGGCCTCCCCAGTTCCCTTTATTTTGTTAGGAATCGATCCAGTTACTTCATCCAAATGAACCTTCAATGCACGAGACTTAAAATTGGTTCCATGAATTTGGTGGACAATGGCTATCCCCAGCACCAAAAGGAGCAGTAAATATGCTGGTATGGATGATTTATACATCTGCAAGTCACTTTTAATGTCAGTAAAATCGCAAATAAATATGACTCTCTTTCTCCATACATGGGTACATTTTTTTCACAATAAGTCTCGTTAATTTCATTAATCAAGAAATCATGAATGGTGAGTTCCGAGTGTTACTTGACAAACAATTGAGATAGAAACGATAAAGGCAACAGTAGGATGGATAGGTATTCTAAGAATTAAGGAAAGAAAGACCATATTTTTACAATTTATAACTTGTAAATAACAATAAAATAGAAAGATTCTATACTACTTAGAGAATCAAATTACAACGGAAATTATACTACATAATCTAAGGAATACTGTACGAACTATGAAAATTACTGAACTAATTTTAGGGAATTGATACTCTTCCCTTGGAACTTGTGTCTCACAGTCATGGTTATGAAGGATCCAAGTTCATCTAAAGAAACTATTAAACTAACATATTGACTAAGAGCATCTCCAAGAGAGTCTTTAAACATGAGATACTCTCTATTTTAAAAAATCAACTCTTAATATCATGCTCCAATAGACTCTTTAAATTAACATTTTAATTTAGGGAGTAGGTTTGATGCTACAAATTTGGATAGCCAAACTCACTCTCTGTAATTAAATGCATTTAAAGTGTTTCAATTTTCAATGTAGGAAAATAATAAAATAATCTAGAGAAAAGTTACTTAAAATAAAAAAAATAATAAATAATTTTTTGGAAGTAGTAAAATTAAATGTTAAATATAAAGAGATTGTTTGAGTACTTCAATTTTAACTACATGAATTTAAAAATGCTCTTCAAATAATTATGCTTTTTAAAAATCGAGTCTCTCTTGAAGGTTCTCTAAGAAGATATGTATGGGACATAAATTTGAAAGTCCGATACAGAAGTTCCAGAAAATTTCATGTCACTGAAGTCTGGAAATAAGTCAGAAGAACCGGACACACACACTAGAAATATGCAGCTTCTCGAGAATGGGTTTTACTATGTTGTCTAAGCAAGTCTAGGAAAGCCAACCAAACCTTTCTCAGGAACTGAACTTTGCCAGGGAGGTTTCTGTCTGCATGCTCAAGGCTATAGCGTAGCATGTCAACTACTGTCAATGCAACGGCTGAATCATTGCTTTCTGTAACCACCAGAAAGCTTAGCCAGTAAAGAGTCAAGAATCATATCTCAAATATTATTTTGCTGTTGACATTATCATTATGGAATTTATAGTGACTTACCTGGGATGTCAAAAATTTGTCTTGTTGGAGGAACACCCAGCAACTTTCCCAAATGGACACGCACTCTCACACGATCACAAAGTGACAGCAAATCTCCATGCGTGACTACTATAACAGGCTTGTCATCTGAGACATAGAAAGATAAAACACCTCAACAATGAAAACTCAGAAAAAGAAAAGAAAAAGGATATAACAATAGCTTCCATGGAACTATCTCCAGAGAGATGAAGTGACAAAGAAAGGTGACTATGATATGATTCCTCACCTAGACAGCAATTTTTGATTCATCATGCATGCCTCGGGTGAACAAAATATTCACTAGTAAGGTGTAAAAATGAAACAGCAGGGACTAAATTTTCAATCAATGTATTGCAAATCAATGTATTGCATGCTGCACTAACCTCGCCACAGAGAGAAAGATAGTTGTATAAACCTACCTCTGAATGACAATAACGGATTGTTGAAAGTTGTAGCTACCATATCAGTGTATGATTTCGCTGTCTCATCATCAACATCCATTGATTCTAATATGGTAAGCCCATTCACAACAAATATGACAAAGTTAATCTTCCTGACCTTAGAGGGATCATGCCTACTCTTTTGTGCCTTGTGCTTCAATTGGCCTTTTAAATTTGGACAGTCAGAGTTTCTGACAAAAAATATACATATTAACTCCAGGTTCGCCAGATTAAAAACCAAATAAGATAGTATGATGCAATATATATTGACCTTTTGACAAGTTCTCCACAATGAACACCCTTCGTCATCCAACGCTTGATCATTTTCAGGTTTTCCGAAGAATCATTTGACAAACTTCGAGTGTCATATAGACAAAAAGAACCAGAACCTCTTGGAATCAAGTACTCCTGGAGGAAATAGGTCCCATCTCCAGTAGATACGTTATCTGTTCAAGTAAAAATCACAGCTAAAATGAAGCTGTAGTTAGATAATCTAAGTTCCATACCCAACCATGTATTCCAACCAAAAATCCACACATAAACAGATGATAGATGACCTTATCTTTGGTGATATACACATCAACAAAAAGGAGAAAAAGTGACAATGCATACATGATACTTGTGCTCTATCCGTTGCAAATTCGTCATCCTCAAGCACCCTAGAAATTTTGTTCACAAGGCTACTCTTTCCAGAACCCTTTGGACCAATCAATAAGAGTGTTGTAGTCTTTGGGACATCATAATCACTCAAGTCTGTGCCAGCAACCTTTTCAATCCATGAACCGGGGGTATAGCTGTGAGAAATAAACCAATGAATAAGTTCACAGAAGCTTATTCACAGATCTAAGCACAAACATATGTATACAGTGTGCTATAAGAACTGCTGATGTATATCTTCTTCTACTTCTTTATCAAATTAACATAGGAATCATTTTGTACATGTGAAAGGGGTAGGGACATGATTATGTAATAGTTACACTTAGGAGAAGAATCAGTTCACTATTAGTGTTTATGCTGTGATTTAGATAAGGCATTAAAGCAAGGTAATCCCTAGTTGAGATAAGATCTCTGTTGCGGATATTGGAATGGTCATATGGGCAGAGTTTGAAACTTCATTCTTATATGGAATTGTACTCTCGATATATTACAAACTATCAAATTAAACTAATCAATTCAACAGATAAGGTCTCAGATATTCGTATTGATGCCATTTCAAACCTAAAGTCGCACAATTAAAGGTTCATTTACACTGCAGTCACTCCCTATCCCATTTAGGCATCCTGCATTCTAACAACTTTTCATTTTGACAGTATTCCCTTCTTTCCCCTCTCCATATCATCATACTTATTGGGATTTTGGAACCAGCTCTTGCTAAAAAAACAACCTTTTAAGCTTTCGCTATTTATAAAGGCCAACTAAGAGCTCAGTAAGACTTGTTACGAGGAGCTAACAAACCTGCCATGTGCACTCATTTATCAAGTTAACTATGTTCCCAACCCCTGGATTGAAGTTCATCACCATCATCTTCTTCTTCTTCTTCTTTTATTATTACCCTTTATGTTGGGTTTTTTGATACCCAATAATCTGGGCGATGATTTAAAACAGTTGTCGGATTATTTATCGACACCATGGACTTGGCTCGGCTTGGAGACGAACTACACTTTTGGATGGCTCGGGTTTGGGTTGGATGATTATTTGGTTAGTTAGACCATTTAGTGATTAATATATAGTTGGAAATTGGCCCATTAGTTTAGGTTATATGGCAGCACACTTAGAGATCTTTTGGCCCATATTTGGTGACCTAAACTAACCTATATATATGTATTTATCTCCCAGCCATTTAGTGTGTGTTGTAGCAATGTAGAAGAGAGTTGAGAGAAGAGAGACAGTTGAGAGAGGGAACCCATGTAAGGTTGTGAGTGAGATTCAACCACTGTGATATCTTTTTCTTCCTCTCCATATCTTTGTGGATTGCTAACACCATTACCCTTCTCCTTTGTGGGATTAGAGAGTTTGGGCAGTCCAAAGTGAAGGCAAAAGTCTTGGGTCGAGCCGAGGTAAACTGGTGTTCGTTTGATTGTTTTTTGAGCCCGGAATCAAGATTTATCGAGGAATTTCCGCTACAAATGGTATCAGAGCTTGTGTTGTTAATAAATCTGTGATTTTTGGGGCTAAAAACGGGTTGGAAGTGGTCAGAAATGGATCTGAAAATCAGAGGCAGAAACTGTCCAGTTTTTTAAATTTCTGCCGGATCTGTTTTGACATTTTTTGGTGAAAGCAAAAGGAGTTTGGCGAAACGGACACCACCGGTGGACTATGCAGGAGGAGATGAAGCCGAAAAGGTGACAGGCTGTCGGCGCGTGGGACTGAATCTGGGGATGGTGTCTCCAGGCAGAATGTTGCTGGTGACGATACGGACCCTGCGGTGTTGTCGGATTTCAGTTTTGAGTAATGCAGTGAAAATTGGACGATTTTGCCCTTGGACGTTCGGGTGCCAGGTGCTGTTTTCGTGTTGCTGTGGTTGCTGGTGACTTTAGGATAAATAGTGATAGTCCTGAAGTGGTGAATTCGCGTCTCTCAAAATTTACGGACCTTCAGATGCGGTCCACTTGGTATCGTATTCTTTGCTTTTTATTATTACAGTTGAAATAAATGTGTAGGTTAATTATTTATTTTTCGCGTTAGAAGTCATCGTGTGGGGGTGACGTTAGGTTTGGGATAACCATTGCCTGTTGTTAGATTTAGGAATTACATGTTAATTAATTATCTTAAATTCTATGTGAATTTGCCACCAATTTTTTTCTACACCGATAGGATTGCATGTGATCTTAGGAAAGTTTACTTGATTATTTTGTGTGAATTGTATATCAATACTTTGCTTGTGGTTATTATTTGGTATAGTTGGCATGTATAGGTCTAAGGCAAGTACGAAAAATAAAATATGTTTTAACTATGATAAACATAGTTGAAAGAGATTGTTCTAAGATGATAATAAAAGGAAAGATGAGAATAGAGACGAGGTGAATGTGACTTTAGGGTCGAGTAGTGATCCTAGTGAGGTTTATTGAGAGAATAAACCTAGTTCTTGCATTACACTTGTATGTAATTCTTTCTGCATGTATGTGGTCACTTAATTTTGTTGCAATATTGATGTTACACTTTCAATTTGTTTGATGTGTGTAATTGTATGAATTGAGGGTGATCTTATTACTTTGTGTAACATGTTCACATGTATAGTGGGTTAAGTTTTGTGGCGTACTCTATTTGCTCTGTGAGTGGTGTGAGAGTGTGGTAGTGAGAAGAAAGTTGGGCAGTCGTTTCTCTCCTTTATCTTTGTAAGCCTGTGTGGTTTGTGAGATTATGTGAGACAGGCATGTTAGGGCTTTATCTTTGTGAGTCTCCTTTGTGAGTGTTGTGAAGTAATCGACTTTTTCTTCGATTTTTCATTGTGAGTGCCACTTTAGCCGTTTTCTTTGTGGATTTTTGGAACTTTGGTGATTGGAATAACATTTGTGGTCACCGAAAGGTGTTGTTTTGCCATAGTGAGTTTGTGATGCATTAGCAGTGAGTTGGATGTCTTTTGGTAAGGTGGAGTATAGATGCCTAGAGGTGCATTGATGATATGCACGGGGATGTGGAGTGTGACATTTGGATCACGAGTGGAGATATGATCAAATGTGTAGAATCCTTCATCTGTGAAAGAGACCATGTCCAGGTGGAGTGTGAGAAAGGTACTTCTATCACTTCTATAAGGTGGAGTCCCATTATCCACGTAGGTTGGGAAAAGTGATGTGGTGATAGAGGATTATCACGAGAGTTTAGGATCTATTGTGACTCGCCAGTTAGACATGAGTTGAGTGATCTGTTTAGTAAGCATGATGGGCGATGAGAGGAGATATGTGTTCTCGAGGTGTGAACAACACGGAATGGGATAGGATAAGTGTGGTGAGATCTTTTCTTAGGGTCATTTATGCATGTGTTGCATATGTGG
>NW_019258454.1:15828-21473 GCF_002742605.1 Olea europaea var. sylvestris
TCAGTACAATTTGCCAATACAAGGACCTGTCTGCCATACATTGCATAACAAATAATCAAATAGCAGCACCAGGTTACTTAGCTATCAGATTTTCTTAGAGATGAACCCAAACATCAAATTAGTCACACTTCAACTCCCAACTCCCCAACAAACGCCAATAAGAGGAAGAGAGATAGACTAAAGAAAAATAGCTACCAGGAAAATGAAATGCAAGTATTACCCAAACATGCATCATCTATCATACCCTGTAAAAGATTTTCTTATTTTCAGATACTGAACCAGAAGCAGATTTTTTTTCCCGTTTAACCAATCCCCATTGCCAACCAAAATCTCTCTCTCATGACCATACAAGTACAAATAGAAGAACGATTAATTTGTTGTAGGTAAAGGAAAAAAATACCACATCCTTGGATGAAGGTACATCTGATGTCCTGTGTCTAGAATGTTCACCATGCCAACCTGACCCTGAAGTATTTTTTCTCGAAAAAGTTTCGACAGCGCCTGAGAATCTGTCTCGAACGTCATGTCCCACTGGAAGACATAACCACATCAAATAAAAAACAAGCAACAATAAATCTACCAGGCACCAGCTGCATCACTATTTAAATTTTCGTGAGAAACTCAATATGTTAATACAGGTCATCCATTCCCCGCAAATAGCATAATTGAAACTGAAGCAGCTATCGGAGTACGTGGCCAAATGAAAGGAAGAGAACAATAAAATCTTCATTTCCAGAAGCTCATTTTAGTAAAACAAATATACCTGATGTTCTTCCTGGTCTTTCGCCAGAGGTTCCAGCCCCTGCATTTCCACTGGAGTTCTGGAAGCAAAGGCATGAGCTAGTATATTATCCTATCAAAGAAGAAAACGCAAAATGAAGTTACGCAAACACTTACTCGTGTTCTTGAACTGGCACCAACCTGAGGATACTTCAATATAGTCCAATCAAACACATAGTCAAATTGGTAACCTGCACCAATAAAGTCAAAATGCAGATATTGCAACATGTGCATACTGAAGATGAAATACTTGACAAGGAACTCAACAAACCCAGATCAGAAAGTATTTTAATTGAAGAAATCCCGTGGGTAAAGTCAACTAGAAGTTGGAAACTGAGACACAATAACAGTTTACGGTCATTACCTTCACGAATAAATAAGTCTCGGAAAAGCCTCTTCAAATAAGAATAGTCCGGCTTGTCCTCAAATCTTAATGATCGACAATAGTGAAAATATGATGTGAACTCCAATGGATATGATTTACACAGCACCTATGAAAAATAATAATAATGTGAACTTTGCGCAACTGTTCGCAACAAACCACCTTGGCCAAGATCACAAAACTTGGCCTGGATTGGGAAACTAATATTTAATTAAACCAAATCTACTCTAAAATAATTTACACACAGAGCATAATAAAGAAAAACCTCAATTGCATCTTATGCATAAAAATGTGCAGAAGTAAACACTTCATCATTGACGATAAACAATTGAGGCAAGAAAACTTAGCTCATATGTCAATAACCAAGATCAGCCTAGACACGCAAAAACACAGCAGGTATAGATTTTTAAGCAGAAAAATTATTCAAATGAACTGGGTAAGAAGCTTCTTAGTTACAAACAAGCTCTGCTAAGTTACCTTATGACTTTTTTTATCTCTCGTGCTTGTAAGCTAAGATCCAAATAAGCCCCATGAAGTAAAAAAAATTACTTATTTTGAAGCAATGCTTACCTTAGTGCTCATTTCTTATTCTGATTAGTTGAAAAAACTATTTTTCAAACTCATTACTTACAATTAAACTCACAAGTGATTCTACACTGAGGCAAAACATGGTCAACTCCTACTTACAGCCCTAACTAATGTACCATTTTGGGCATGCTTTGGAACACATATTTCAAGCAGGGAATCACTTATATGTAATACGAATTCATGACCTACATACCTCTATAGGAGTTAACATCTTCTTTTCACTAATCTTGTCATACTTCTGTTTTTTGGTGCCAGCTCTCAGTCCCTGCCAGGGGAGGCTGAGATAAAAATAAAATAAAATAAAATAATATTATGGAAATAATATTCAAGTAAAACTTCCATCTTGGTAGAAAAAATGCCTAACAAGTATAAAGGGAAATTGAATTCCTCATATCCAACCAACCTTCCTCTCAGGAAATACATAAGGACATAACCAAGAGATTCCAAATCATCTCTCCGGCTTTGTTCTGCCAAAAATTTATAGATGAACATATTGAACTAAATTAGATTGCATTAAAGACAAGTTAGGTTTCCCTACTAGAAACAACTTATGATAGCATATTGCATTACTTACCAACTCCAAGATGAGTATTAACACTGGCATAACGAGCAGTACCTGTGAGATTCTTGTTTTCCCTGGATCAGAAAATGTTGAGAAGTTTGCACAATAAGTAAATCAAAGGCAAAAACTGATCAATTATGACAAAATATCAGAAATAAGACACAACAATTAGAAATATCCAAAGATATAAGGTTTGTTATTCTCAAAAAATTCTCACTAATGCCAATCACGTACCAGAGAGATTAGGATCCACCAAACAAATGACGATATTTAATAAGATTAATTGCAAGACATTCATATTATGCTGTCTTTATGCCTAATCTAGTTGAGGCCGTGAGGCCTAGAGATAGAGCACCACAGGCATACAACTTTCTACGCTTCATCAATTTTTATTTCTAAAAGCATCATAGCATATTTTATTTTGATGGAATTTCAGGCCTCCCCCACCCCGTCGTGTCTCCCACTTTCTATCCCTTTTTTGTTTGGCATGGTTAGGATACTTGTGAGCTAAGAACTTAAGAGCATAATTGAGTTCCAGAAATGACTCCCAGACCAGAAAGTAAACTGTTTATAAATTATTTTGAACATCAAAAGTTATAGATTTAATGTTATTAGAAATGAGAATGCTCAAATGCATTATCTACGTTGCCAATTACTTACTTCTATGCTCAAGTGCACGCATTCAACCAATCTGAACAATTCAGACACACATTTGGATAAAAACCCGAAATTCTAAAGAGTGAGCACTAAGCAGCTCAATAGAGTCACCTAGATGTTTTTATAGAGAAAGAGATATCTTCGGTAACAAGCTTTTGTTCATTTACGTGACTGGTAAATCAGCAAAACCAAACAAAACCAAGTGGACACCCTTAGAATTTATAATCTTAACATCAAGATAATATTTCTCTTTCTTCCCCGCACTGGAATTTGCCACAGAGCTTATTCTATATTGGTTATAGGCCGACAGATAAACTTCATAATTAATTTCCCTTTGTAAAACCTTTATAAAGATGCCATGCTTCTCTTGCAATCCTAAGCCACTAGTTAGTCAGATTCCAATAACAAGATGAGTTACTCTGAGTACTTGGATAATATTATAAGTTTCCAAAATCGTAATGTGATAGAAATGAGTGGTGGATAAGTAGGTAGTAGTTGTGGGTGACATGAAATGTGTAATTAAAATTAATGTCTGATTTTGAAAAGTAAATTTTAATTTTATCCAAACATGTGCATGGTTTGCAATTATTTTTCACTTTGGACCATCCAAATCAGTGCAACTTTTGAAGACTCCCCTTTCTAATGGTTGGAAGACTTGAAGACGAAAAACGTAACACACAAAGAAGACAATGACAATCATGCAATTTCACCTAATTAAAATTTGATGGGAAAGTACCTATAAGGTATGTGCTTATGAGTCTGGAGATCCCTATATTTTTTGGCAAGACCAAAATCGATGACGTATACCTGCAATAAATACCGTAACCGTCACCCAAACAGCTACTGCCGTCATTTATTGATGCAATTAGCCATGATCAATTATATGTATTTAACCATTTAAAACTGACATCCCATAGAAAGTACATGTCAGAGAAGTTCTACCTTAAATTGAAACAAATGCCTCCAGCATCACTCATAATGGATAAAACTTAAAAGATTCTAGCAACACAACAAATCTAATATGGAATATATACCCTCAAAAAATAAAAACAATATGCAAGAACACTACGATGAACCCTAACTCAAAGTTGTAAATTTTCCATATAAAAAGCTTCACTAAGATGCTTTGTCTCTTATTTCTTCAATTTCTACACGTATTAAAATGGTAATTCTTTAGCGACCACTCAATAAAATATGATCATTCTTATCAATATAGAAAAACAACTTTAAAAACTTACCTGTGATCCTAGAATAACTAGGCATCCACCAATTTTCAACATTGTTAGAATTAGAATCACATGCCAACATAAACCAAGCAGCAGTGCATACAAAGCACATATCAAGACCAATGAGTTTCACATTTGAAAAACATATCCTTATAAAGATAAATTGCCTATAAGTAAAATAATAACATTTTTTTGAAGTATGATACATATTCACCGCGCAAGTTTAATTCCACATGCACATGCATAACAACAAAAATAAGAGGATAAGGCCATGTCACAACCCTCTGAAGTATTTGAAAGCTAAGAACAAATCCTGCAGTAAATAAATAAAACCAATACAAATCCTTCTGAAAACTATTTCATATGGTCAAATTTATATATTTTAACTAACAAAAGGAATGCAGTCAGCAAGTCAGCAAAGTGTTTCATAATCCTTTAGGCTTCTAATGAATTTCAGGAAGAGAAGGAAAGAGGAAATTGATAGTGGAGGAAACAATTTCATCACAGTTTCTGTCAACCAAAAGTAAGATTCAATTCAAAAGTCTAACAAATATGGTATAATATAATGACAATGAAAGGCAAATTATGCATAGATTCTATGATTTTTACGAGGAATAAGAGAAAGTTTCCCATAAATGTTGAACATTTAGAAAGAAGTTACCAATCGTGTTCAAAGTTAAAAATACTTAACTATGCCAGATAAGTTACAAAGAACAAAATATATAACTATGCCAACTAAGTTGCGTAACAAGCATCTCTTCAAGTGTTCTATATTTCATGAAATGAAACCAAAATACTTAGTAACAACCTAAACATGCTCATCCAATGCAGAGTTTTAAGTTTAAGAATGATAGAAAGGCATACTTGGTTTGCTTTGCGCCCTAGGCCCATCAAAAAGTTGTCAGGCTTTATATCACGGTGAAGAAAACCTCTTGAATGCATGTATTCAACTCTATTAATCTGTAAGTAAAACAAAAATTAGCAGCTAGAACCACAATCTAAGAAAAACTTATAAAAATTCCAGTTACTTACTAATTGATCTGCAAGCATCAATACTGTTTTCAAGGAGAACTTCCTATTACAATAGTTGAAGAGATCTTCCAGACTTGGTCCAAGAAGGTCTATAACCATAATATTATATTCCCCCTCAACTCCAAACCATTTGAGGTTGGGGATGCCCGCTATTTGACAGCAGTAAGCAACAGACAATTAGATTAACATGTCAAAATCACACTGTTTTGCAAAATTGCACTGATCCTCTAATGGAGAGTTATAACCCCAGTTAATTAGTATATACATGCAGTTTGAGATACATAGTCAGGAACTACAAGAAGAAATAAAACAAAAGACAAAGGAAAGTAGATCTTTCTATCAACTTGAATTTAGAAGAAATTGTCTAACTTTCAGGAAGGTTAAATAAGACCCCCGCCCCCCCCCCCCCCCCCCCCGC
>NW_019258454.1:28409-29977 GCF_002742605.1 Olea europaea var. sylvestris
TTAGAGTAATATATTCCTATATATATGTCGCTTGCCCTAGCTCTTTTTTGGTGTGTGTGATTTGTGAGAAGGAGAGAAAAGAAAGTGTCTATGAAAAGAGAAGAAACCGTGCTCGTGCTTTGTGCTCAAAAACTGTGTAGCTGCCTTTGCATTTTGATCGCCCTCATGTGATTTCTTCCATCCGTTTTCTTCTTGCCTTTGTGGCTCCAAATTAACGCCAATTATCTTGTCCATTGTAGGTAATACTGGAAAGCAACCGAGGAGAGTATATTGGTTGTGGGTCGAAGCCGTTTGGATTGATTGTTGGCATGAAAGGTAACGTGAAATTGAACCTGAAAATCATCGAATCAAAGATCTTGGAGCGAGCTTCTGCAACTACTTTTATTCAACTTTTCGATTACAAATTTCATAAACTTTATCAAAAATTGCTTAAACTTCCATCATAAGCCTTGTCAAACAACCCTTTAGATTAGAAAAATTAGCATCCATGTATAGAATAATTATCTTAAAGCATGTGAAGTCCAAGCAGAAGCAGTATACAAGCTAGTGTCCTTCCACCCAAGTCTGAGAGTTCCATCTCCTTGGACAAGGCTATAGCCATAAGCAGGAGGGAACATATTGAGTATTAGTTGTGCTTGAGCCATGGAGTTTGTGCTCATTTGAATTTGTATGAATCCATTTCTTGAAAGTTCACTCCTCCATTGCCTCAACTTATCTTGGCCACTTCGAGCTGGCCCTCCTATCGCCAATACATTGTTAATCTCTCTATACAAAAGGCAATGCTCCACGCAATGACGACTTGAATCATCACTTGGCAAGAAAGCTCCAAGCGAGTCGAAAATGGTAGAATAGTAATGGAGGGAACTTACAAACCGGTCCAAGAACGAGCCCCCGTGTCCTATTTCTTGCTCCACTAATGTAATAACTTTTGGAGATAGACATTGAAGGAGTCTCATTGTCTTCCAATCAGGTCCTGTGGCGTCGTAAAAAGAGTGTTGCAGCCAATGCACGGCTAATGCTTCTCCTTTTCGGATTTGCAACATGGATAAGTCGATGTTCCCAAACTTTGTGGCCACGGGATGGAACTCAAAGTACATCCCAAGGCGCTTGGCGAAATTAGACAGTTGCTTTCCAGTCTCCACCAAGAGCTCCATTGAACTCCCCATTCCTGTCATCCTAACTTGAGGCGGACCCTCAAGGCGAGTTGCTAGTATGTGAAATAGCGCCGGCCATTGCAAACCTTGCATGATGTCGAGATCAATTATATGGACTCTATCCTGTCGATGGAATGCCTCCAAGATTGCTTGATTAGAGGTGAAGTGCGCGAATTTAATGAATGGCGAGATGTTGTTGAAGATCTGGAACGAGCTGTGCACGCTTTTGTAGTCGATCAAAGGGGAGCATACTCCGATCCACGAGTTGATAACTCTGCTAGCCATGGCTTCAGCAAAATAAGCCACAACCCTTTCTGCACAAGAAGGGGCGTAGGGAGACGCCGTTTGAGTCAGCTCCAACAACATTCGTTGAGCTTCACCGAGATTATCAACAGATATAGAAACTGCACACTC
>NW_019258455.1:0-1085 GCF_002742605.1 Olea europaea var. sylvestris
TGAAGATATGGTGACACTACTTGTATGGACGGAAGTGTGATATCTACACAGATCACAAAAGTCTCAAGTATTTCTTCACACAGGACGGAATAAAAATTTCAACAACAAGAAAATTCAGGTAAAATTTTAGTCAAATTTGATTGGAAACACGCTAGTGAACAAAATTCAGGTGAAATTTAAGTCAAATTTGATTTGAAACATGCCAATGAACCAAATTCAAGTGAAATTTTAGTTAACCCCTATTTGATGCCCATTACCTAAAAATGAAAATGGGGGGAATAGTATTTTTTAGAAAAATGAGTGGTTGAAAAAGAAGGAAAAGTTTTCGATTTTTGTGTACCATTATTTTATGGAAAATTGTGTGGTTGAAAATAGGAGAGAGAAAAATGGAATGTAATATAATTTAATTTAATGGGGATCAAATAGGGGCTTAAATTTGATTTGAAGCAGGTCAATGAACAAATCCAAGTGAAATTTTAGTCGAATTTCATTGAATACGCGCAAATGAATCAAACTCAAGTGAAATTTTAGTCAAATTTGATTGGAAACACACCAATGAACACAACCTAGATGAAATTTTAGTCAAATTTGATTATAAGAGCACCAATGATTGAAAATCGGATGAAATTTTACTCAAATTTGATTGAAAAAGCGTCATTTAACAAAATTCAAATGAAATTGTAGTCATATTTGATTTGAAGCGAAACAATGAACGAAATGCAGACAAATTCAGTCAAATTTGGTTGGAAACGCACCAACGAACCAAATTCAAGCGAAATTTTAGTCAAATTTGATTGGAAAAGTGCCAATGAACAAAACCCATGTGAAATTTTAGGCAAATTTAATTAGAAATGAACCAACAAACAAAAACAATGTGAAATTTTCGTCAAATTTGATTGGAAACTCACCAGTAAACAAAATCTAGATGAAGTTTTACTCAAATTTGAATGGAAACGCGCCAATGAGCTAAACTCAAGTGAAATTTTAGTCAGATTTGATTGAAAAAAATGCCAATGAACTAAAACCAGGTGAAATCTTAGTCGAATTTGATTGGAAACCCGCCGATGAACGAAGCGCGGATGATA
>NW_019258456.1:0-1085 GCF_002742605.1 Olea europaea var. sylvestris
ACTTTGTCATGTCACATTACCCTATTGGATAGTTTAAATTTCAAATAGTTTTTTCATCCAATTGACAATTGACAACAATACAAGTGACAAACAACGTGTTAAAAATAAATGTACAAATAGCAATGTTCAATCGATAAGGACCTGCTACATGTACACTATGGTGTATACTTTAGTTTACACATTGCCCCGTGATATTACCCTATTGGACAGCTTAAATTTCAAACTGTTTTCCCATCCAATTGACTCTTGAGAACAATTCAAGTGTCAAATAACTATAAAAAATCAGTGTACAAATAGCAAAGTTCAACAGGTAAGAACCTTGTGACATGTACACTATGGTGTACATTTTAGTTTACACTTTGCCATGTGACATAATCCTAATGGACAGATTAAATTTAGTTTTCATATCCAATTGACACTTGATAGCAATGCAAGTGTCAAACAACATGTCAAAAATTAGTGTACAAATAGCAAAGCTCAATCGGTAATAACCTTGCTTAATTTACACTATGGTGTACACTTTAATTTACACTTTGCCACGTGACATATCCCTGTCGGACAGTTTAAATTACAAACAGTTTTCCCATCCAACTGACACTTGATAACAATGTAAATGTCAAACAACGTGTCAAAAATCAATGTACAAATAGCAAATTTCAATCGGGATGAACCTTGAGACACGTACACTATACTGTACACTTTAGTTTACACATTGCCAAGTGATATTACCCTATTGAAAAGTTTAAATTTCAACCAGTGTTCCCATCCTATTGACACTTGACAACAATGCAAGTGTCTAATGACTGTAAAAAAATCAGTGTACAAATAGGAAAGTTCAATCGGTAAGAACCTCGCGACATGTAAACTATGATGTACACTTTAGTTTACACTTTGCCATGTGACATAACCCTATTCGACAGATTAAAGTCCAAACAGTTTTCACATCCAATTTACACTTGATAACAATGCAAGTGTCAAATAACATGTCAAAAATCAGTGTACAAATAGCAAAGTTCAATCGGTAAGAACCTTGCTTCATGTACACTCTAGTTCACACTTTGCCACGTGACATATCCTTATTGGAC
>NW_019258457.1:0-1085 GCF_002742605.1 Olea europaea var. sylvestris
AAATAAATTTGTTATTGATTAGCATATTGGTTTAGATTTTAGAAGAAGAAATGGACTTCCTTTTTCTTAATAAAATCGACATCAAGAGTTAAAGAAGTTGGTGATAATAATGCAATATCCTAGTGGGATTTCTTAGCAAATTATGTTCGTTGTTGGAACAATAAAATTCATTAAATCAACTAACGAATACATTGCCACGAAGTTAGTTAAAATAACTTCATAAGTTTGGTGGTCATCTATATTGATAATTTGAAACATAAGACGTTAGAATGTGTTTGTAAATAATTAAACTTTGTAAAGGTACATACCCGTTCATTTACTATTATTCAATAAAAGTGGGTTTTGGAATAGTGAATTTTTAAAAAATGTGTAGCTGAAAGTGGAAAAAGAAAGTTTTGAGTTTACGTGTAAAATGTTTTATTGTAAAAATGCATGATTCTGCGGAGTAATCGAAAGAGAAGACATATTTTCTTAATCTTCTTTTAATTTGTTTTTCATTAAAATTAGGTGTATTGTTGCTTAATCAGTACAAATTTTGACTTCAGAAAGAACAAATTCGTAGTTTTTGTATAACTTAAATGCTAATATACTACTAAGTGAAAAAGTTGAGGATTTAAACGTTTCACTGCTCAAAGATTGAGGGCCACAAGTGTAATTTTTCTAATTCCTTGTGATTCACGATTACCTTTTAGTATAAGCTAAAACTTTGTTTAATTATTTTAATGCAAGATTCTCATATAATTAATTAATTATCTAATTATTGTAACATTTATGTTATATGTACTGAATAAATTTGATAGAATTTTTATAGAATAACACTTAACAATTTTTTATTAATTTTTTACGCAACAAACATAAAAGAAAAAAAGGCACAATACAACAGTTGTATTGCAAATCAGAATACAATGTTGTTAGGTGAAGCACCTGCATGAAAATAAATATAGGGATGTCAACGAATCGAGCCGAACTCGACTTGAGTAAAATGATGCGAGCTATTTTTCGGGCTCGAACCAAACCAAGCTTTTACTTGGTCAAAAGATTTAGTCTCGAAAAGGCCCGCACAATACAACAACTGTATTGCAAAT
>NW_019258458.1:0-1085 GCF_002742605.1 Olea europaea var. sylvestris
TAAGAACTTTTGGTTGCCTCTTTTTTTCTTATGTACCACAGATGAAATGAGATAAACTTGACAAGAAGGCAAAATCGGGAGTTTTTATTGGATATAGCAACTCATCCAAATCTTACAGGATTTTACAACCTCAAAATGAAATAATTATTATAAGTAGAGATGTCTAGTTCATGGAAGATAGACAATGGAATTGGGAGGGGTCAATAGAGAAGCAACAGTCAGAAATTCAACAAAGCATTGGTGATAACATAGTTGATGAACCAGTCAGAAGTACAAGGTCATTATCTGATATTTATGAAAGATGTAATATTGCTATTTTTAAGCCTGCAAAATTTAAGAAGGCAAAGAAGGATGACAAATGGATTGAAGCAATGAAAAAGGAGCTCAGAATGATTGAAAACAATGATACTTGGGAGTTGGTAGCCAAACCTCAACACAAAAAGCCTATAGGAGTCAAATGGGTTCATAGAACTAAATTTAATGTAGATGGTTCTATAAACAAATGTAAAGCCAGATTAGTTGTGAAAGGATATGCTCAAGTGTTTTGGAGTAGATTTCTCCGAGACTTTTGCTCCAGTAGCACGACTTGATACGATCAGAATGTTGCTTACCTTGATAGCACAGAAGGGATGGAAAGTTTACCACTTTGATGTAAAATCTGCCTTTTTAAATGGATACTTGTAGGAGGAGATATTTGTAGAGTAGCCCGAAGGTTTTCAAGTCAAGGGACAAGAGGAGAAGGGCTACTTGTTAAAGAAAGCAATGTATGGTCTTAAACAGGCTCCTAGACCTTGGTATAGTAGGATTGATGAACACTTGCAAAGTCTTGGTTTTGTTAAAAGGCCAAAGATGTCACCTTGTATATAAAAGGAGCAGATGTTAATATGATTTTAGTTTCTATTTATGTTGATGATTTACTTGTAACAGACAGTGATTAAAAGCTAATACAAGAATTTAAAGTTGAAATGCTCAAAGTCTTTGAGATGACAGATCTTGGGTTGATGTCCTATTTTCTGGGAATGGAAGTGAAGCAAAGCCATGATGGAGTCTTCATATGTCAAAAGAAATATCAAATAAAGTACTTA
>NW_019258459.1:0-1085 GCF_002742605.1 Olea europaea var. sylvestris
TTTCCGATCAACCTGCCAAATTTAAGCCCATTTCGACACAGTCGTGAAAAATGACGAAATTGCACCGGCGCGGTTTTTGTTTTTGATCTACCTGTCAAATTTTAGCCCATTCCGACACAGTCACGAAAAATTACGAAATCTCCCCCGGCGCGATTTTTATTTCCGATCAACCTACCAAGTTTAAGCACATTCCGACACAGTCGCGTAAAATGACTAAATTGCCCCCGGTGCGATTTTTGTTTCCGATCAACCAGTCAAATATTAGCCCATTTCGACACAGTCGCGAAAAATGACGAAATTGCCCACGGCGCGATTTTTATTTCTGATCAACCTGCCAAATTTAAGCCCATTTCGACACAGTTGCGAAAAATGATGAAATTGCCCCGGCGCGATTTTTGTTTCCGATCTGCCTGTCAAATTTTAGTCCCCTCCGACACATTCGCGAATAATGACGAAATTGCCCGCGGCGCGATTTTTATTTCCGATCAACCTGCCAAATTTAAGCCCATTCCGACACAGTTGCGAAAAATGATGAAATTGCCCCGGCGCGATTTTTGTTTCCGATCTACCTGTCAAATTTTAGTCCCCTCCGACACAGTCGCGAAAAATGACGAAATTGCCCCCGACGCGATTTTTATTTCCGATCAACCTTCCAAATTCATGTCCATTCCGACACAGTCGCGAAAAATTACGAAATCTCCCCCGGCGCGATTTTTATTTCCGATCAACCTGCCAAATTTAAGCCCATTCCGACACAGTCGCGCAAAATGACGAAATTGCCCCGTCAAGATTTTTGTTTAAGATCTACCAGTCAAATTTTAGCCCATTCCGACACAGCCGCGAAAAATGACGAAATTTACCACGGCGCGATTTTTGTTTTCGATCTACCTGTCAAATTTTTGCCTAATCCGACACAGACGCGAAAAATGACGAAATTGCCCTCGGCGCGATTTTTATTTCCGATCAACTTGCCAAATTTAAACCCATTTCGACACAATCGCGAAAAATGACGAAATTGCCCCGGCGCGATTTTTGTTTCCGATCTAGCAGTCAAATTTTAGCCCATTCCGATACAGTCGCGAAAA
>NW_019258460.1:0-1085 GCF_002742605.1 Olea europaea var. sylvestris
CTAGCAAAGTCAAACTCAAAGATCTTGGTCCACTCAAGTATTTTTTGGGAATCGAAGTCGCTCGCTCATCTCGTGGCATTTTTATTAATCAAAGCAAGTACACCCTGAACATTTTATCTGACAGTGGTTATCTTGGCTCCA
Source organism: Olea europaea var. sylvestris (assembly GCF_002742605.1). Lineage (NCBI taxonomy): Eukaryota > Viridiplantae > Streptophyta > Magnoliopsida > Lamiales > Oleaceae > Olea > Olea europaea. Next base: position 142 of record NW_019258460.1, read on the forward strand.
AGCCCCTTACCTTACCCATGGAACACTCAAAAACAATCCAGGACAAGGACTCCTATTCCCAACTACTAATAACTTTCAAGTTCGTGCTTATGCTGATTCAAATTGGGCTAGCTGTCCCACTACTCGTCGCTCCACCACTGGCTATTTCATATCTTTTGGTTCCGGTCCTTTCTACTGGCGTTCAAAGAAACAGTCTACCATCTCTAGATCTTCTGCTGAAGCTGAATACCGTGCCATGTCCAGCATCACTTGTGAACTTATGTGGCTTCGTACACTATTTCATGATTTCCGCATCCCACATCCTCATCCGATGCTCCTCTATTGTGACAATCAGGCAGCATTACATATTACCTGTAGTCCCGTCTTCCATGAACGTACAAAGCACATAGACATTGACTGCCATGTTGTTAGTGAGCAACTTAAGTCCGGCCTCATCACCACCGCTCATGTTTCTAGCTCAGCTCAACTTGAGGACATCATCACCAAGGCACTTGGCGTTGATCTCTTCACACAGTTTATTTGCAAGTTGGGCATTTACAATCCCCATGCTCCAACTTGAGGGGACGTGTCAAAGATCCGTGTATTTACTGTCAAAATATGAGTTGTATAGTTACTTCCATTAGACATTTTATTTGTTTAGGAAATTGCACATAATCAAGCTGCTTATTGCAAATAATCAGGCTGCATATCTTTCTTTCCATAGAGTCTGCCATTATGCTTGTATACATAGGTAGCTGTACATTATAGAATTAATATAGAAAATCCAATTCTTTATCACTTTACACTATTCTTCAATGTTTAGCAAGTGACTTTCAAGAATGAAAGGTCAACAATGGCCTGAATTTTTAATCAATCATAAAACCTTATGAATTTATTTGGTTTAACAATTGGCGTCCATAGATTTGTAATAAACTCTTCCAATGGACATATTTCTAGCATCTCTT
>NW_019258461.1:0-1085 GCF_002742605.1 Olea europaea var. sylvestris
GAGGGGACCTAACCTTTATATAGGAAATAATTGAGCCGTCCCATTACGACTACAATTCTAATTAGGGTTTATTTCTGGCCCACGTGCTTTAAATTACCACATCAAATTAATTACAACCCGTAAGGTGTAAAAGACCCAATTGATCACTTAATAAATTTTGGCCCAAATACAAATATCATTATGAGCCATATATCTAACTCGTAAAATTTGCAATCGAATGTGAAATCCACATATGGAATTATTAATTATTCCAACATTCTCCCACTTGGGCAAACATTTGATTGTCATAACAAAGTTTTAACACTCGGGTTAGACTACATAGGTGGTCACAAAAGTATAACTCCAATAATGACACCTTACGTAATATGATCCGGTCCAACAAGAATATTAACACTGAACATGGAAGTCATTACACCAATCAAGAAATGTAAGACCATCCCACATCTACAAATGTCAACATCCTTATCGACATGGATCCCCATCCTCCAACCAATGTGGTAGTATGTGGTATGAACTTAGCACCAAATGTAATAAAAAATTGTGCTAACTCATATTGGTCCTCATAATGTTTCGAATCAAAATGAAGCAACATGTCTCCAAAAGAGATCCATCTTATGTCTTTATATGTCATATTTCAAGATGTCAATAATATAAAAAGACATAAGTCAAATGCATGCTTAAAATAGTTCATGGATAGGGGAAAAGTTATTTTATTATCGGAAGGGGTTGTACCCGAAAACATATGGGTTGCCTACGTACTCCTTAAAGGGATCAAACACAAAACGTAGTTCTTTTACACAAATAACTCCCACTATCCAAAAATATCAAATGTTTCCATAATGACCATATTAACAATATGTGTCTTAAGGACTTTGGAGCAAGTCCCTTAGTCAAATGATCTGCAATCATTGTCTTTGTATTGATATGCTCTATTTTCGTCTGCCCTTCTTTGACTCTGTCTTTAACAACCAAATATTTGATGTCAATATGTTTTGATCCACCGAACTTTTATTATTCTTTGAAAAGAATACTGCTGCACTGTTATCATAGTAGATGGTGATCGGTCTTGAGATGGAATCAACAAC
>NW_019258462.1:0-1085 GCF_002742605.1 Olea europaea var. sylvestris
ATATATATATTTATGATAGAGTATTCGGGGAGTGTCAGTATCGATACATGTTGGACATGAACATACTACCCTAATCAAAGTGTCTGTGCTACAGAGTTAAGGCATTAGCTTCACATGCTACTATAGGCCTAAACTCTGAGGTTGAAAGCTCATGTGAGGCAGGTCTCAATGTGTAAACCTCAAACAACTTCTTAAAACAATGTCTACCAAATAATAAATGATTCGAGGAAACTTGACTTCAATAATAGAACCCACTTGCCTATCCTTCAAATAACTTGAACCTCATGGTTAGAAGTGTAACAAATAGTTTAATATGTTTGAAGATAAAAATTTGGGAGGTAGTTTTACATGTGCAATGTACTAAGGGAAGAATTTTATTGAGAAGGACCTCTTTTAGATTGTCAAATTCCTTTTATTTCACATTTTGAATAGTCATGATACATTTAATCAAATTATTGAAATTTGAATATTTGGATCACTAATTGTTGCTTTCACTTGTAAAAATGATCTCATAGTCAATCGAAGTATTGACTGTGAGGTGGTCCTCTCCTCTATTTAGACCTTAGACTTGGCAAAATTTATCTATTTTATAATTTTCACCTACATATGGTGTGGCGAAAGAGGTTTCGTGTACTGGACCTGGCTTAGTTTTCCATTTATATTTTTCACCTAACAATCATTGGAAACACAAGCAAGTGCATCAGTTCTCACTAAATTTTTGAAAGACATCTTATTCTGTTGTAACTAGTTTTGATATCTTTGAATTGTTTACTTTGTAGACCGTTAACTGATGAAGATGATGGGACGGAAAAATTTATCATGAAGTCTAATGCCTTTGATGCTAATGGCCTTCAAATGCAAACATGATGTTGTATATAGATGATTGTGGCTCTCTTTGAGAAACACCTGCTCCAAAAGTAAAATAATGTCGTAATCTGATCTTCCAGTTTTATGAATGCCGTTCCTCTCGTTTAAAGAAGTCTTCAACCTATTTCTCACTCATCAGGTTCTGATGCCTGAGTTCTCATTTCCTATTATATAGTGGTGCTCCATTCCCAGCAGATGTAGTAACTACTAATTAACTC
>NW_019258463.1:0-1085 GCF_002742605.1 Olea europaea var. sylvestris
CGTGTTGATGCATCATATTTGGCAACATCTATAACCTTATGATAACTTTCATGTACTTTCGAAAAAAATTTAAGCATGTAAAAACATATCCGAAGAAACCTCCATGTGGATATTATGTTGGAACTCCCATAAAGCACACTTTGATGACATCAACATAGTTCTAGTATAATCAATTTTGATGCTTGTCCAGTGGAAATCCTGCCAGATTTTTTATTTTTTATTTTTTTGGCCTTTGTCAAATGGAAAACTGTCAACTGCATCTGTAAATAATCTAACAGTGCTTTATCCTATACATGTAGCACTTTCCTAGTATAATACATTATAATTAATATCTAACTATAGTCACTTCTAAACAAGAGGTTATTTATTGTAAGCTAAAATTGGAAATCAGTACTCACTTGCAGACTAAGCAGGAATGTTGTTTTAAACTCCTATAAATGGCAGTTGTAGCTAACCCTGTTGTTGTTAAAACTAAACTTGACCTTACCAACGAACGGAAAAGGTAACATTAAGTAATCTATGACTAGATTTGTTGAAATTCAAGCATAGGACCGTTTTAAAGCATGTTTGGGAAGTGTGTATAAATGGTTGAAATGTATTTGTGGTTTCCTTGAAATGTGTGTTTATAAATAGTTCATAAACATGGGCAAAACATAGGCTTAGAGTCCTTAACTAACTACCACGAATAGAGTTTGCAGTACTACATCTTCTATCATTTCTCAGCAACATGTATGTTAACTTCTATTGTTATATTCTTTGTTAACAATACTTGCATAGGAGTTAAGAACTCCATTGTTATATTATACACATATCTTGAAAAGTGATATCAGTTAACACCTGGACCTTAATTGGAAAGCCTTTTGAAACAGTCTTAAAAGAGTCAGATAATTTGTGTCCCTTCGTTCTCAATTGTCAAGCATTCTAACATATCTTGAGAACGTGAACAAAAGGCTTTTATTATAAATTAAAAATAAGTACAAACTTGTATCGTTTTGATCAAAAGCATCTCTATATGAAATCATTCAATTCCTATTTCACATTAATAGTATATTTCAGCTTTTCTTTTCTTTTCCTTTTTTTTTTTT
>NW_019258464.1:0-29971 GCF_002742605.1 Olea europaea var. sylvestris
AAACACAAAGGCGATTCTTGGTGGGAATCGAAAATTATTTTAAATTCCGCTATGCATGTATAAGTAGATTCCCAACACCAAGAACACCTTATTCTTGAACTCTTCATTTGCTTCTGGGCGAACCTTCCTCAATTTTTAACAACCTTTGAAAGCTATTGAGAAAGTACTTTCCTAATTATATTTATGAAGCTAGTGTTTTTTATTATATGATGTTGATTTTTTTCCAACTCGTGGTTGATTGATCTCGAGATGTATAATTGTTGTTCGATCTCCAAAGTATATTATGAAGGTAGAATACAATGATCAACCACCGTTTTCATGAAGTGGTGCTTGTGTATTTACAGTAGAGAGGAATAGAGATAGTGTAGGATAGATAGAACTTTTGAAAATTGCGAACTAGGGTTTCTCGGAGAACACCCTCTCTCAAGGGCCAGACTTGCGCTCAAGCGATAGGTGTGTCACTCGAGTGACAGCCGGGTGATAGGCGGGCAATAATGATTCTATTTTGAATTCTCGAGGATCAATGTGGCGACATGCTAACATAATTTCCACGACTCTGAGTTTATCTATATAATATCCCAAAAGACTTATTGACTTTTACAACTTTTTTATAATTATTCATTTTTCTAAAGAATAGCCAATATAAATTAAAACTTAACAATCTTTATCATCCTCAAGTGAAGGGCCACAACATTCAGAAGTCTTCAGGAGGTTTATAAATGTTAATGAAGAGTTAACTAATCATCTTTAAGGACTTAAATCGTTTTTTTTAATCTCTTTGCCGATCATGCAAATTGTATGTCTTGATGATGTTATTAAAGATAAGAAATTGAAGAAAGCCATGGATGAAAAAATTGAAGCCATCGAAAAGAGTCACACTTGTGAGTTAGCCTCACTTCCTAAAGGTCAAAAGCCTATTGGAGTCAGATCGATTTTCCAAGAAAAGAAGAATACAAGTTGTAAAATTAAATGTCACAATGTAAGATTGGCTGTTAAAGGTTACAATCAACAACATATTGTTGGTTATGATGAAGTATTTGCACCGATGGCTCGTTTCAAAATAATTGAATTGATTATCATCATAGAAGTACAAAATTGATAAAAGATTCACAAATTAGATAATAAATCAATCATTTTAACATTTTCTAGAAGATGTAAAACATGCTACAACCTTATGGCTATTTTGTGAAAGGGTACGAAGATAATGTTTTGAAGTTGAAGGGAGCTTTGCATGTTTTATGCAAACACCAATGACATAGCACTTGAGACTAGAAAAATATAAAATATGCTCTCTATAGGAAGGTGAATCAAATGGCGATATCTTTACTATTTGTACGTAGATGATCTGATTTTTTTACGCAATAATTAGAAACTTATTGATGAGTTCAAGAGAACTATGTCGGAAAAGTTTTATGTGATTGGTATTGGTCTAAGTCAGTCTTCCTTGGCATTAAAATGAAGTAACAAGAATATGGAACTTTCATTTCTACAAAACATAAGCTAATATGATTCTTGAAAGATTTAAGATAGTGTAAGTTGTGCAACCCAGTTACACTCCGTGGATTATGGAATAAAATTATCAAGATTCAATGACGGTGAAAAAGTTGATTCAACTATTTTCAAGAACCTTATTGAGGGTTTGAATTACTTGACATGTGCAAGACCCAATATTTTGTTTGGAACATGTCTGTTAGTCAATACATGGAGTTTTCTACCATTATCATTTCTAGGCTACAAAGAGAAATCCTGCATTACATTAGAGGTACTATTCTCTATCAGTTATTTATTCATATTTTGATGATTTCAAGCTTGTTAAATATAACAATAACCATTCAACCACATATGTGGATGATAGAAAAAAAACAAAATGTTGTATTGTTTATGTAAGATATGACCTTGACATGGTTACATTTTCAAGTTGTGAAGTAGAATATGTTGGTATTGCATCATTTTTTAAGAAATTTTTATTAAAAATTTGTTAAAGTACATTTGCAACAAGGTGATTTAATGGAGATTTTTATTGATAATAAGTCAACATTATTGTTAGCAAATTTCCTTAATTATATTGATTGACTAATCTCCATGATTTGTGTAATTGTATGATTAGAGCATGATTTGTGTAATTAGCATTAGTTACTTACGTTATGTGCTTGCTTCCTCTACCTATAAAAGGAGGGCTTTTGTTCAGTTTTATTTATCACAGAATACAGAAGTTATTCACAATTCTTCTCTATTCTCTTAGTTTTAACATGGTATCAGAGTCATCTTTAGTTCTTGGCCTCTAGTTTGTGTCTTATTTTTTTCTTTTTTTTTTTGGTTTTATGCATTCCGTCGCTCTATCACCACTTCTAGCCTTCATTCATTGATTCTTTTGGTATTCCAATACCATAAATCGATCTTGTTGCTCTAGAGATTTTGTTTTTTGGTGCAAAAATCATTCCGAACCAACATCGCCTCATCTGTCGTCACTCGTCGTCATCTCCGATGACCTTCCAGCCACTTTTTCGTGCTTATTCCATCAGTGTTGTCCTTTGCTCTAACTCGGTTAGCATTATCATTTTTCTGTTATGGCTTCTTCAAATGATGTTGCTCATCCTATAGAGATTGTTTTTGAACGACTCTAACTATAATGATTGGGTCCAACAAATGTCAGTTTTTTTGATTGGCCGGAGATTATGGCGTTTTGACATAGCGGAAGTTATAGAGAAGATGAACAAATCTCATAAAGAAGAAAACTCACGAAGATTTTTATTTCATTCAAATCAATCTGCGGCCTCAAGAGGCTTATAACGTATTTATAGCAAAACACTAGAAAATTCGGAAATTAAATAAAAATAAAAATAAAAGATTTTTTTTTCCAAAAATGGAAAAAACCAAGATAATGATGGAAATTGATAGTCCTAATCTTCAGGATTACTCTCCAACAAACGAAATGTAAATCCGAATTTATTTAATTGAGATATACTCAAAATAAGAATTACCAAAAAAGGAAAAATGCCTAAACGAGGGCCTAAACGATGGATTTTGCTCAAAATTGGCCTTGCATCAGGGCCAAAGGTGCTAAATTTTATTCATTGGCTCGATTCTAATCGAATTAGACTAGCAATTCGCCAAAAACGAACAAACCCTAAGTTATCATGAAATCAAAAACTCTAAACCCGAAGTTATGCTTTGCGACGGTCTCATTTCCTCATAAACTCTAATCTCTTATGCACTACATCATGTTTTGTCACTGGAACAAAACAAAAACTGACAAGCAATCCATATAGGAGTTTGATGAGGCCTTTGATGAATGGAAAAGTACTCACTGTAAGATCCTTTTTTGGTTTATTAATACATTAGCCCTTTCCATTCAGAGTCTATTCCCTAAGTTCCGGAATGCCAAACTTGCTTGGGGGTTTTTGGCAAAATGCTACAACTGTGATAGTGATGCTACTCTAGAGTTTCAGTTGGAGACTAAGCTTTCCCAAATGCGTCAGGAACTTGGACAGTCTATCACTGGGTATCATGCTCAGGTTAGTAGTATTTGGGATCAGCTTTCTCAAACTGACCCGTTTTTTCTGATGAAAAGTCGATTAAGCTTTTCGCTGAATATCGTGATCGTTGTCAGTTTATGTATTTTATGATGCAAATCTGGGATGAACTTGAGAATACTCGAGCATCTTTGTTCATCGATCTCCTCTTCCTACACTTGAAGTTGTCTTTATGGAGCTAATTTCTGAGGAAACACGACAACAAACTCGTCGGGTTCATTCTACTGATATGGTTTTGACTACTGTTCCATCTAGCTCATCTACTCCGGCCACTCTTGTTGCAGCTATTGCTTCTTCTAAACCGCGACGTTTCAACAGCCAATACCACTATTTTAAGGAAGATGGCCACCGTATTTTTGATTGTCCTAAGAAGAAGGCTAAGGATGCTCTTATGGCTAATGCATCTTACTCTTCCAAGCCTCCTGCTGCTGATTGCTCTTCTACATCTTTGTCGTCACTTTCTACAGCTAAAATTGAGGCAATTGTCATCCAGGTCATATCCCGTACTTCTACTGCTTTATCAATCTCCACAGGTAACTCTATATCTTGGTTTCTTGATTCTGCCTGTTGCAATCATATGACCTCGATTTCTCTTTAGTTACCCATAGAAAGTATTTAAATCCCGTTCCTTTAATTTATACCGCTGATGGTTCACTTATGTCTGTTAGTCATTTTGGTCACGTTTCCACTCCTACCCTTTTTGTACCTAACACATATGTTGTGGCTAACTTGTCTCTAAATCTCCTTTTTGTTGGTCAACTTGTTGAAAGTGGTTTTATCTTAACCTTTTCTCACAAAAGGTATGATATGCAGGATCCAAAGACAGGCCAGCTAGTTGGGACCGGGCAAAAAATTGGTTGCCTTTTTGAGCTTACATCTCTGCATTTGCCTAGTTCTTGTTCTCCTCAATCTCTTAGTGTTGCTGTGTCTTCCAGTGTTTGGCATTCTAGTCTTGGTCATACATCCTTATCTCGTGTTCAGTCTTTAGCTTCTAGTGGTTATTTAGGTAATGTTAAATTTGAACATTTTGATTGTGTGTCTTGTTAACTTGGGAGACAGAAAGCTTTACCTTTTAATGAAAGTAATTCTTTGTCTTCTGCTTCTTTTGATTTGGTTCATTCTAATATCTGAGATCCTGCTCGTATCTCTACTAAGGGCGGGTCTTATTACTTTGTTATTTTTGTTGATGATTATTCTGGATATACATTGATTTATCTTTTGCATGATCGCACTGGGTTACTTAATGCTTTTCGCGATTTTAAGCAGATTATAAAAACTCAGTTTCATCGCACCATTAAAGTCTTTCGGTCTGATAATGCCATGGAGTGTACTTCTGCTTCTTTCCTTGAAGAGCTTCAAGAGGCAGGCACTTTGTCCCATCGATCCTGTCTATATACCTCCCAACAGAATGGCCGTGTAAAACGTAAGCATCGTCACATTCTTGACATTGTTCGCTCTCAACTTTTCTCTGCATCCCTCTCCAAATTCTTTTGGGGAGATGCCCTTACCACTGTTTACACTATTAATTGAGTTCCAACCCCTACTTTCTCCAATAAGTCTCCATATGAGGTTCTCTATGGAAATGTACCCGATTATTCTCTTCTCAAAGTGTTTGGTTGTGCTTGCTTCGTCTTACTTCCACCTCATGAACATACAAAACTTAAACCTCGTTCTCGTCTCTGTTACTTTCTTGGTTATGGGATTGAACACAAGGATTATCGGTGCTATGACTCCATAGCTAAGCGTCTTCGAGTCTCTCGACATGTTCAATTTTGGGAACACGAAGTGTTCACTAATATCTTTCCACTCTCATCCGATTGTCTCTCATACTCTCTCATTTTTATTGACCCTGCCATAGACCTCTCTCTAGATTTTTCCTTTAATGTAGGTCATGTCAGCTCATCTGGTGATCACTCCACGCCTATCTCTCACGAGACTGGATCATCTGATGATTATGCCATTGCATCCACCCCTCTTGAGTCCTCTGATTTGGATGTTCGTCGTTCTAGTAGGGTAAGAGCACCTCCTATGCATCTTAATAATTACTATTATTTTTCTATTCTTGACTCTCTTCACGAGCCTCGCAATTATCGTGAAACTTGTTCTGACCCTGTTTGGCAGCAAGCTATGTCTGAAGAACTTGACGTTCTTTACAAAACCATACTTGGGATTTGGTTGACCTGCCTCCTGGAAAGACTGTAGTTGGGAACAAATGGGTGTATAAGAGGAAAAGGAACTCTGATGGTTCTGAAGTAAGACATAAAGCGCGTTTAGTGGCAAAGGGCTTTACTTAGGAGTCTGGCATTGACTACGAGGAGACATTTACCCCTATTGCTCGTATTACCTCCGTCCGTTCTCTTTTGGCTGTCGCCTCTGCACATTGATGGCCTTTATTTCAAACGGATGTCAAGAATGCCTTCTTATATGATGATTTGGCTAAGGAGGTTTATATGCAGCCTCCTCCAGGGTACCTTAATCCTCTCGATAAGGTCTGTCGTCTCCGATGAGCATTATATGGGCTTAAGCAAGCTCCTCGTGCTTTGTTTGCCAAGTTCAGCTCCACTGTTGCACAACTTGGGTTTGCTTCTAGCCCCTATGATTCTACTATTTTTACTTGTCACACTGACACTGACATCACTATTCTACTACTTTATGTTGATGATATGATCATTACTGATGATGATAATTTTGGTATTCATGAGTTTAAGTAGTTTCTGTGTCAGCATTTTGAGATGAAAGACCTTGGTTCTCTTAGCTACTTCCTCGGCTTAGAAGTGTCCCCTACCACTGATGGCTACTCTTTGACCCAAGCCAAGTATGCTTCTGATCTTCTCACCCATGCTGGTCTCACAGATTGTAAGATAGCTAATAGTCCGCTGGAGCCCAACATCAAACTTTGTCCTACTGATGGGGAGCTCCTTCCTGATTCCATTCATTACCGACGTCTTGTTGGGAGCCTAATTTATCTCACTGTTACTAGACCAGACATCGCCTATGCAGTGCATCTTGTTAGCCAATTTATGTCAGCTCCTCGTTCCATTCACCAGGCAGCTGTTCTTCGCATCTCACGCTATATGAGGGAACATTATTTCATGGGCTTTACTTTTCCTCTCACTCATCCTTGACGTTGATTGGGCAGGGGACCCTTTTGATCGCCGATCTACCACTGGTTTTCTTTTTCTACTCGGTGACTCCCTTATCTCTTCGCGGAGCAAAAAGCAGACCGTTGTTGTTCGCTCTAGCACTGAGGCTAAGTATCGAGCCCTTGTTGACACTATTTCTAACCTTCTTTGGCTTCTCCAAGATATGGGTGTTCTTGGTGTTCCTCAGCCCTCTAGCACTCCGCTTTATTGTGACAATCATAGTGCTATCCAGATCGCTCATAACGATGTCTTTTCTGAACGTACGAAACACATTGAGATCGACTGTCATTTTGTTCGCCATCATCTTCAGGAAGGGATGTTTCGCCTCTTGTCAGTTCCTTCGGCTGATCAGCTGGCTGATATCTTCACAAAGGCTCATCCACTTGGTCACCATCGCTCATTGGTTTGCAAACTCCAGTTCATATCTATAATACCACCTTGAGTTTGAGGGGGGATGTTAGCATATCTCCCTAATTATATTGATTGACCAATCTCCATGATTTGGTCAATCTCCATGATTTGTGTAATTGTATAATTAGAACATGATTTGTGTAATTAGCATTAATTGATTACTTTATGTGCTTGCCTCCTTCACCTATAAAAGGAGGGCTCTTGTACATTTTTATTCATCACAAAATACAGAAGTTATTCAAAATTCTTCCTCTATTCTCTTAGTTTTAACAATTATCTTTGCTAATTATTTTATGATCGGAGCAAGCACATCGATAAGGAGTATTATTTTGTTTGAGATTATGTAGACAAACAACATGTGGGAATAAAAATTGCATAATTTCTAGAGCAGATTGTTGATATTTTCGCTAAGAATAATGCTATCTTGTACCACTAGTGCTAAAACACCAATTTAGGTGACATAAGTGACAGATTCGACAGAGTGTAGAATTAAATGATTGATTAATTATACCTCTTATTTATTTAATAGTATATTAGTGCCACTTAAGATGGACCAGTGATGCTAAATAACATTTTAATAAATTTTCAAAGTTTCAAAGTTTGCTTGGAATTAACATGACTAAAGTTTATTTCATTTATTTAGATAAGTTAATGTTTCGTGTCTTTTGCTACCATTTATATCTTGAGTTATGAATACATTAATGCAGTAGTTGATTCATGTACTTCGGAGTTATTTGGGGATAATGTATTAAATAGTCAGTACATGTATTAAATTAGATTCATTACTTGTAAAGCCTATAAAACCCTAGTGATCTAACTTAATTTTAACAAGTGAATTGAATAAAAATTGAGCGTTCTCTTGAAATTTTCATCCCCTCACTTAAAAGTTGTTCGTTGATCTTGAAGTTTTCAACACAATTTTCTGAAATTGACACATCAACTATGGTTCATGGGCTGCATTCAAACAATAATCTAGCAACCAATGGTTTCTTATTTTTATTTTATTTTCTTTGATAATTTAGCATTATTTGAGAAGCCGGGTGTACGTGACACTATATTTTTAGAGATAGCATTAGGGGAGTCCACAACCTTGCCTTATCCAGTTATTTTAATTTATTTTTAATTTTTTGGGCTAAGCTGTTCACTAGATTGAGGTGTTCTTGCTTTAATTTCGTCATGTTTTTGTGAGGATTTGAATTAATAAAGTTTACCTACCTACCTACCTACCAAATGCAAATGGTCACGTTTTCCCTTTAATTCTAAAAAAGATGGTTCTCGTCAAAACAATTTTCCTCTTGTAATTTGTGTATATAAGTGGTATTGGGAGACTGACTTGATAATCCTTAATCATAACTAGCGATGGCTCCGAAATTTCAAGAATTGTCTCAAAAATCTCTCACGTTGTTTTCCGAAAGTTAAACTGCAACCAAGGAAAAGTCAAATAATTGGGCGATTTGGTGGCTTCCGAAGAATAATTCTTCAAAAGTTGAATGACTTTGTGGCTTGTATTGTTTCCAAAAGATTAGATATAAGTTTTACACGTTTTGACAAGTATCATAAAATTGAAGAAGGGGCAGAGATATATATCTTCGTTTTACGTAATTTTTTTATGGTAATAATCATTGAAATTGAACGTAATTATATTTGTGAATGATTTTCAATTAACCATGTTTTGGTCAATCTCAAGGATTGGATAATAAATGATTGTATCATTATATATTATTTTCTTTAAACATTGTCAACAACTTGTTAAATTTATTTTAGACTTTTTAGTATAATTTAATTTCACAATGATTGAATGCATCTTTCTTTTATAATTTGTTATATTCCACCTGTACCTTTTTTCTCTTCGTGGATATAGGTGGTTTTGGGATGCTTCGATGCTGATTTGGTGATCCTCAATCTTACACAGTTTAGATAAAACTGTATGATTTTTTAATGTTTAAAGTGTTGGAAAATTATATCGATATTGTGCATATTATATTCACAAAACATTTCATTTATGTTTACGAAATCGAAATGCAGTTTCGTCTTACTGAAATGGATTTGGGAAGATGAAATGACAGATTCAATCATTTCCATTCTTTATTTCAAACCTACATGAAATCAAAAGAATGCTATTAATTTTTTGAAATCAAATATGAAGAAAGAAATAAAAAAGAATCAAGGTGAGATGTGAGTGATGCGATTGGCTGAGGTAAGTGTTAGACACTTTGTCCTTAAAATGAATTTGCCCCGTATCGGTGCTAACGATTTTTCGGCAATCATCTCCCAAGATATAATGACCACGTCGAGCCATATGAGCACTCCAAATGACTTCGACCAACGAACTCGAATGAAATTCCCTCTATACCATGACCATGTTTTTGATGCAAAATAAAATCACTTCTATAAAGTGTTTTGTGCAACAGGACATGAAAGAGTAATTTTTATGATTATCAAAATAAATATTCAAATGGTCCTATATATAGGAGTTGAAGGGACACACCCCAAATTTTAATTTCCTTCAAATAGGACCGGATTTCTCATTCATATGCAAATTGTTCCTCAACTAATTTTCAACAATCCCCCACATGAATGGAAATTCCACATATGCAAATGATAATGAAAAACCTAGTAGAGAGTGCGAAAAAAACTACATCAAGTAAGGTAGTTTCTGGCTTTGAACATTCCTTAGTGAAATACCATCCGATTTACTAGCTAATTGGTGAATACGATGTTCTTGAACCATCAGCCGTTGGTGTAAACCAAGATAATAGTACTCACACAATGTCTATCATAAACCGTACATTATTCTCATGACTTGGTTTATTTTGGCCCTGAACCCATCTTGGTTCTGTAAGTGCTTAGAGAATTCAAGCTTTGAATATTTTTCATTGAAGTTGCCCCACTTCATACTTACATAGGTGATCTTCTATTAAGAGTGTTTGGCACTACTCCACTTGACTTAATCAAGATATAGAAATCATTAAAAATTTATCTTAACCTCCAACCATTCTGCAGAGAGCACTTTGGTATCATAGCAATGAGTTAGAAAATTAGTTTCCTAAGTACTTCACGGAATCTTCATAACTAAGTTGTCCCTTTGAACCAAGATCTTGAGATCTCCAGTCAACATAGTAGGGTTACCATCATAAGGACTCTTACTCAGTAGGCTTAATCTCATTCCCTTTGACATGTAGTATACTTTATCTCTTGGTAAACATATATAAATGGATCCACAAGTTCACGCCAATGAGATCAATTGTTTATGGTATTATATCTACGACGTACATGTCTAGACTTACCATTACATATGACTCAGTATCTTTTCAAATTTAGTTAGCCAATGATCGATTCATTTGATAGATACACATTGTCACCAACTTAGAAATCCTCTCATGAAGTTACATGCTTCTCATTAACTTTATCTAAAGTATCAATTCCAAATAATATTGGAAAACTTCTATCAAATCGTTATACTAGTCTATCATATTTACTAGTAAATTTCATACATGGGTATTCAATATTATCATTAAAGCATTGTAATGTATTTGAACTTTATGAATATTCTTTAATATTTCATTTGTTCTTGTATATCCAAATAACCACCATGATCGGAGTTTATCCCATTTCATTCATAGACTTAGTGTATACCATCGCATCATAATATCTTTCCAATACTACAGGATATCTTGTGAAATGTAATACATAGGTCATAGTATATTTCAAATACCCAAGGACCCCTGTCAATGCAACCCCATAATCATGTTGTAAACTCTAGATCTACAATTCATGTTGCAAACTCTTTGCGGGAATGCAAAACCTAAGGAAGCCAGTGGGAAGTAAGCAAAATATCTTATTTGGAAACAAGATAAGCTCACGTGTAGAGGCTATAGGAATATGCATTTTAACTTTAAGTAGTGGCTTTGCTTTGAAATTAGATAGGACCTTTTATGTTCCAATTTTTTCACAAAACTTGATTTCTATTTCTAGAATTGTATCCTTGGGATATTTCTTTAATTTTTCAAACACGTCATTCAGTTTATTATATAATCCTGATTGTGTTGGGAATGATACTTTGTCTGATGGTCTTAGTTGTATTAATTTACAAAACGATATCACTTATAGTTCAATGCATGTTTATATTGGCACTAAACGATGTAATATTAATGAAGACTCCTCTATGTTGTGGCATCGAAGATTAAGACATATCTCTACAGATAGAATCAAAAGATTAGTGAATGATGGGATACTTAGTACTCTAGATTTTACTGATTTTGACACATGTGTGGACTGCATAAAGGGAAAGTAGACCAAAAAGTCCAAGAAAGGTGCCAACAAGAGTTTGGACATATTAGAAACCACATACTGATATATGCAGTCCAGATATGGACTCACATGGTAAAAAATACTTAATCACCTTTATTGATGATTATTCACGATATATGTATCTCTACTTACTTCATAATAAAAACGAAGCATTGGAAGCTATTAAAACCTTTAAAGTTGAAGTAGAGAAACAATATGAGAAGCAGATTAAGATCGTAAGATCAGATAGAGGTGGAGAATATTATGGTAAATACACAGAGGATGGACAAGCACCTAGTCCGTTCGCTAAGTTTCTTCAAGAGCATGTGATAGTTGTCCAATACACCATGCCTAGTTTACTAGACCAGAATGGTGTAGTAGAAAGAAGAAATATGACATTATTGGACATGGTGCAGTTGCTTAATAGCTCCAATCTTCCTAAATCCTTGAGGACTGAAACACTTAAGACGACAGTGTATATATTAAACCGAGTTCCAACAAAGGTTGTCCCAAAGACACCATTTAAATTGTTGAAAGGTTGGAAACCAAGTTTGCGACATATGCGCGTTTGGGGATGTCCGTCTGAAGTGAAGATCTATAATCCACAAGAGAAGAAGTTGGACCCAAGGACCATTAGTGGGTATTTGATTGGATATGCCTAAAGGTCTAAAGGATACAGATTTTAGTGTCCATCTCATAGCACTAGGATTGTGGAATTAAGAAATGCTAAGCTTCTTGAGAATGACTTGATTAGTGGGAGCGATCAAACCAAGAACAAAGTTCCTGAGGATGATTTGGAATCTCAGCCTCCCACCTCAGATGATAGATTGATTATAGTTCACATTACCCCTCAAGTACAAACAGGTGTTGAACAACCAAACCTTGACATTCCACAAGCTATTGATAATGTTCAAGTAGATCAGGTAATTCAGGAATTACTAGAACTTCCTGAACAAATGGTTGAACTATGAGCTTATCAGAAAGATGATGATACAACGTTAAGAAGATCTACTAGAACAAAAAGGTTAAAAATTTCTAGTGATTATGAAGTGTATCTACAAGAACCTAACCACAATATTAGAGTAAAAAATGATCCCGAATCATTTTCACAGGCCATGAGTTGTAAAGAGTCAGAATTATGGTACAATGTCATGAAGGAAGAAATGAGTTTTATGAAGAGCAATGGAGTCTGGGATCTTGTTGAGTTGCCTAGTGATGCCAAAGCCATTGTCTGTAAATGGGTCTTTAAGACTAAGAAAGACTCGCTAGGCAATATCGAGAGATACAAGGCGAGACTTGTTGCTATGGAATTTACTCAAAAGAAGGGAATTGATTACACGGAGACCTTTTCTTCGGTATCTAAGAAAGATTTTCTATGTATTATTTTGACATTAGTAGCCCAATTTGATCTTGAATTACAAAAAAATGGATGTGAAAATAACATTTTTCAATGGAGATTTAGAGGATGAGGTTTATATGAAACAACCTAAAGGATTCCCCTTCAATGATGTGAGCACTTGGTCTATAAACTTAAAAAGTCTATATACGGTCTGAAATAAGCATGATGTCAATGTTATTTAAAATTCCATGGAGTAATTTCTTCATTTGGATTTGTTGAAAACCCCATGGATCAATGTGTATACCAGAAGATTAGTGGGAGTAAAATATGTTTCCTTGTTTTATACGTAGACGATATTTCACTTGCAACCAATGATAAGGGTTTGTTGCGTGAGGTGAAACAATTTCTCTCTAAACATTTCGATATGAAGGATACGGGTGAGGCATCTTATGTCATTGGCATTAAGATTTTTAAGGACAGATTACAAGGTATTTTGGGTCTGTCTCAGGAAACCTATATCAACAAAGTTTTAAAGAGATTTCAGATGAAAAATTGTTCACCAAGTGTAGCTCCCATTGTGAAGGGTGATAGGTTCAATTTGAACCAATGCCCAAAAAATGATCTAGAAAGGGAACAAATGAAGAACTTCCATATGCTTCTGCTGTCGGAAGCCTGATGTATGTTCAAATCTGCACAAGATCTGACATTGCATTTGCTATAGAAATGTTAGGACAATATCAAAGTAATCTAGGTATGGACCACTGGAGAGCAGTCAAAAAAAGTAATACGGTACCTTCAAGGAACCAAAAATTACATGCTTATGTATGAACGGACGGATAATCTGGAAGTGATTGGATACTCAGATTCAGACTTTGCCGACTATATTGATTCACCAAAATCAAAATCAAGGTATATCTTTATGATGGCTGGTGGAGCTATATCATGGAGGAGTGCTAAGCAAACTTTAATTACTACTTCCAGTATGGAAGTCAAGTTCGTTTCTTGTTTTGAGGCTACATCACATGGTGTATGGATTAAGAGTTTCATATCTGGGCTTAGAAATATGGATTCCATTTCTAGGCTATTGAGAATTTACTGCGACAATTCGACTGCTGTCTTTATGGCTAAGAACAATAAAAGTGGTAGTCGAAGTAAGTAAATCGACATTAAGTATTTAGCCATAAGGGAACGTATTAAAGAAAAGAAAGTGATCATTGAGCACGTATGCATGGAATTGATGATCGCTGATCCTTTGACTAAAGGCATGCCACCGTTAAAATTCAAGGATCATGTGGAGAAAATAGGACTTGGTTCCACTATGTAATAGTATATACAAAAATTTTGTACGAAAATCTTATTTGTTATGATATTTTCTCATATTCTCAAGCGCTTTTATTTGAGAGAATATATATCTTTTAGGACCAAGAATAATACATATGGTCTTTTCATCAAGTGTTGTTACCTTATGAAAAAATTATGAAAAATAATTCCTGAGGAACTAAATGCATCGTAATACATGGAAGATTATACGCGTTATTAGAGGACTCATCTCCATGATTCATGTGCTTGTTTCTTAAGAAGGACAATTGATGGAATTCAGTTGAGACATTGGGTTGAATGTATGGACCAAGTGGGAGAATGTAACTCATCGTCCCTTCATCTTCTTCATATTGATGGTCCAACATTTTGGGACCATCTCCCGTTTCATTTACTTCTGGTGCATGACTGCATGTTGTTATATCAACTTTTCTGATGATGCAACCAAGTTCTTATTGCCTTTTCTGCTCAAACTTAAATCAAGTTTTTATCCAATTTCACGAGATCCCGTAGAATGTCAATTTAACATAAAAATTAGAGCCCTCCAATCTGATTGGAATGGTAAATGTCGAAGCTCAAAACACTACTTGGTAACTCAAAGAATTAATCATCGTCTCAAATTTCCTTGTACACATCAACAAGCGGGAGCCATTGAACGGCGTTATTCTAAAGCCGATTATAAATTTTACGTACTTTTGGATGCACTTCTTGGAACACTCCAATTTCCTTAAACTTTAGAGTGTTACTAAAAAGTCAATTTTTTTTTTCATGTTAATGCCGAAATGATAAAAAGGAAATTAATTCTTTATTTTTAATAATAAATATCAATCAAACATGGAGTTTGTATTTCTTCAAAATGAAAACATAATAACCTATTTATAAAATAAAAATGTATTTAAACAAAATTAAAACTAAATGATGAATCGAAAGATAAAAAAATTTAATGCTTTGATAAGTCTTCAATTCCTCTTAGCTGCCTGAATCATCATACTACCATAGGTCCGATCGATCCAAACTAACCTATAAATTATTATAAGAGTAGTACAATACCCAATAAGATATGTGCTATTTCGATACGCAATTTTATAAAATAATAAAATAGAGAATCTCATTACGTAATAATTTCGAATTTCCGAAGAATTTTACATTTCATTTCATTTTCAATTCTCGAATGAGTTCATATCCCTTTATAAAAAATTGAAAAGATTTCATATTTCGTTTGCTCAAACCTAAAGGTGCACCAATTCATGCATATTTCATTAAATATATAAAAGAATAAGAAAACAAACCTCTTGTACGTTAAATATCTCACCTTGATAGATCAAACGATTTTTTAAAAGAACTTATGTATGCACGTTCCAAACTTCTCCTAATTTATTGGCTACGTTAAGCATTAATTTAATAAGATTGTGAATTTCTGTTATGAAAAGTTTGTGTCCAATATCTGACTTTGGAAGAGTTTAAAGAGGACGACTTCCGATTGAAAGTGGGACATTGCTATTTCAATTCGACTAAGTGGAGTTTTAATGGAATTACAAATCTTAATCAAATAAAAAATTAGTTCATGTTTATCTAAACACACACGTAGGCTGACAATCTTTAAAAATCAACAATCTACTTAATTAATTACTAATTAGAGAAGGCTACTTTGGACAATAATATCTTAGGCCCAACTTAATTAATTAAATTAACTTTTTTTTTTATCCATGATGCATCATTTAATTTGAACTAAAACGAGCCCAATATTAATATATTTATCTTACCGATGTCAACAGTTAATTATTTTATCCAAATAATATTGAAATTAATAATTATTACACTTCCCTCAACTTTTCAAAATTATTAAAAGGCATCTAGGTAAAAAATCCTTATCACCAAATAATCTTATTTTGTAAAATTTTGGGATATTACTAACTACCCTCTTTGAATTGAATTTCGTTCTCGAAATTCGCATATATACAACCTCTATGTGTATTTGTAAAGCTCCAATTATGTCTGACACGTATATATAAATCCAGTTATACTAAATCTTTTAGTGACAATTTATCTCGTTTCGTATGCAAAAAATTGCAACTAATAAGGTATGCGAGGTATAACATTTCACAACATAAAGTAAGATAACTAATAATAATCATTCTAAAAAATAAGAGAGTGGTCGAGTAGTGAGCGTCCGCACAAGGATTTTTTTCCCCTTCATATCATCACATGTTTAATACTTCACAAAAGTTTAAATCTTCCTTTAACTCATAAATCTTATGAAATTTTTTTATTTATTAATACCACTCAAAGGACTAGAGGTCTAGAGCTAAATATTTAGACATTTATGCCATGTAAAATCTAAAACATAAGCGGTCAACAGTAACAATTTAAAATTTAAAATTGTTATTTAAGATCAATATAAAACTATTATCATTTAAAACTATCATTTAAATCAATTTAAAATCGAATACGCAAAAACATTTAATATCCAACTTTTTCTTAAAAAAATCTGTCATTTATTTCTTTTTAATAGTGAATAGCGATGCATCGTGAACAGTGTCATGTATTATTCACGTGACCAGTATTTTTTTTCCCAATAAAAATATACTTAAAAAGGTTTATTAAGTACCCGAGTTCTAATATGAGGCTGTAACGATTCAATTTTCATAAACCCTACAGTGTTATTAAAAATTTAATTTCCTTCACATTAATGTGTAAATGAAAAGAAGAAAATTATTATTTTTTTTAATTTTTAATAAAAATATCAATTAATCATGGAGTTGGTATTTCTTTGAAACGAAAACATAATAATCTACTTATGAAATAAGCATGTCTTTGAACATAACTAATTAATCAATTGAAAGATAGAAATTTTAATGCTTTTGTAATTCTTCAAATCCTCTTGACAGCCCGAATGACCATACCGCCACAGATCCGACTGGTCCGAACTAACTTGTAAATTATTGTAAGAGTAATATTTAATAATACCCAACAAGATACATGCAATTTTCATACGAAAATTATATAAAATAATAAACTAGATACTTCATATCACATTTTATTTAGAGTATTTCAGTGTTCAAGAGAAACACTCGTCACGTAATCATTTCAAATTCTCGAATGATTTCACATTTCATATCATTTTGAATTCCTGAATGTGTTCACATTCTGTTATAAAAAAACCCAAAAAGTTCACATTTCATTACGTCAATATGTCTAATGACAATTCATACATATTTCATGCGATACATAAAAGTATAAGGAAACAACCACTTGCATGTTAAATATCTTACCTCAATATATCAAACCAATTTTCTGATTTTTCGGCTTTGTTAAGCGCTAATTTAATAAGATTGTGAATTGTTTTCAGCTATGGAATATCTGTGTCCGAAATCTGCATTGGAAGAGTTTAAATAGGACCATTTCCTATTGAAAGTGGGATATTAGAGTGCGTTTGATTGTTAATATTTTTCATGAAAAATGTATTAATTTTTCTCATTCAAATTCCTATTTTTCTGTTGTTTGATTTTCATTTTTTTCATGGAAATTTTTTTCCTACTTTTGGTCACGTGATCATATTTTTCTCAAAATCAAGGAAAATATTTTTTTAGGGAAGGTAGAATTTTATTTTTCAGGGAATTCATTTTCTCTTTCCCTCTCTCATTTATCCACCAATAAAAATTGGACAAGTATAATATTTTTTTGATTGAAAATTAAATCAATCAAATACATTTAATAGACAATTTTAATGCATATAAATTCTAGGTAATTGAATTACCTAAAATTTATATTCTTTCCATACAAATTTCATACTTGCAATCAAACGCATCCTTAGTATTTTAATTCAACTAAGCCCCTATTTGAGACTTATTTTTTATTGCTTTTCTCAAAAACTATTTTTTTCAAAACTCGTTCTCAAATGAACGAAAGTAATGTATTTTAAGGAAATGAATTACTCCTATAAGAATGCAATTATTGATATTAATATGATAAATTGATTAACTTAGTGAATTTAGTTGTGAGATAATTAGCAACCATTAATTTAAATAATAATTCGAAATTTCTTTTACTATATGAATAATGGTTTAAAATAATTTTCCAGTAATAATTATAAACTATCACATAAAAATATTACACTGCATAGTTAAATATACATTTATTAATAACTAATTTGATGGCCATTATTTGGCAAAACAAAGTTTTAAAAAGTGATTTTTTGGAAAATGTGTAGTTAAAAAATAGCAAAAATGAGTATTTACTTTGTGTGTGTAGTAGAAAATGAGTATGTAAAATAAAGAGTTTTGAAATAATTGTTTGTCAAACAAGGGCATATCAATTATAAATAATAATAACAAAAATTATATATTAATTTCAAACATTCAATCTTCATACGCTTGAAATTTCACCACATCCACCCCCCACCTCGGCCTTTTTCTATATTGTCCGGTTGCTTTTCTTTCACGCCACCATTACCTCCATTCCTCTTTCTTCTCTGTACAAATGAAAAAAAATCAAACCCAACCTTTCATTCTCCTCACCTTTATTTCTCGTCTCTCACGACTGTGATAAAACCTAAACCATTTGTTAGGATCTTCCTCTTCCTGCTCACGGTGATTTCGGGCTCAGTTAACCATTAAAATCGAATTCAACATCAAATTGGAGTCACCAAAACCGCCGGCGCCTCTTCCTCCTATGGTTGCTTTCCTCCTTTGCTTTGTTGATTCAATCCAAACACTTAGGATGGATACCACTCAGGTAAGGTTCACAAAGACTCAAGCAATTGGGATGGAGAAGAAATCACGAAGAAGATGGAGGCAGAAAAGCATGGCAGAACACGGCAGTTTCTATCTCACGGCTTCAACTAACTGGACGGGCTCAACTTAGGATGAAAACACCAATATATATAGTAAGTCAAGTGGCCAACATAAGGTAAGTAAGGATATGGTAAGTAGGCTCGACTAGGGTTAACTTCCAATGGAAAGAATTAACAAGCCACAAAGAGTATTAGCCGTTCAATAGGTAAAGCAACGTTTGGTCGGTTCATCCATTATTCGATGTTGAATTATCATTCAGTCATTCATGTATACTGATAAAATTGGTTTTCATCATCGCCCGGGAGGTCGTTTGACAACATAATGTCTAACAACCTCCACCTTGGTGTCAAAGGATCTGCAAAGAAAAGCGTTTTTCCATTAGTGACACCTCTAACAGAAAAATCGATAAAATTGAAATCATTTACCTGTACCGATGTTTAGAAGCTCTTTGCAACTTCTAAACTTTACCAGTGACAGTACTTTCGTGCCCATATCTGAAGGATTGTACTGTGTGTGAATTTTTTCAAGTCTTACTACTTCTTGTGATATTATATCGCTAATGAAGTGTAACCTAACATCGATATGTTTAGTGCGTTCGTGAAAGACGGGATTCTTACACAAATGTTTGGATGATTGACTATCAGAATACACAACTACATACTCATTCAAGACACTCAGTTCATAAAGTAGACCTCTAAGCCATAGAGCCTCTTTAATTACTTCAGTGGTGGCAATATATTCTGACTCTGTAGTGGATAGTGCAACTATGTGTTGTAACTGTGATTTCCAACTAATACACGAATTTGATAAGGTGAATACGTAAGAGGAAGTTGATTTCCTACCATCCCTATCTCCTGCATAGTCAGCATCTACAAAACCCTTTAATTTCATGCCTTCTTTATTAGCACTAAATTTTAGACCCACGTCACTTGTTCCCTTCAAATATCTTAAAAGCCACTTTAATGCTTCCCAATATTCAGGACCTGGATTAGACATGTACCTACTGAGAGTACTAATAGCGAATCCTAAGTCCGGTCTAGTTCAAACCATCAAATACATTATGGAACCAATCACATTTGAGTATGGAATTTTACTCATGTATTCCACTTCACGTTCATTGCAGGGAGCTTGTTCCTTAGATAGAACAAAATGATTTGCAAGAGGCAACGTCACAGGTTTGCAGTCACTCATATTAAACTTTTTCAACACTTTTGATATGTATGGGGACTGATGTAAGAATACGATGGAATTTGACCTATTTCGTTCTATTTCCATGCCTAGAATCCTTTTAGCCTTTCCTAGGTCTTTCATGTCAAATTCTCCACTAAGATCTGCTTTTATATTGTTTATCCACTTAGGAGATGATCCAACTAAAAGCATGTCGTCCACATAGAGCAACAAAAACAAATAATTGTTATCAGTCTCGTTGTGTTGAAAGTATAGGCAGTAATCGAATTTACTTCTTTGAAATCCTATAGTGAGTACAAAGGAATCAAACCTCTTGTACCACTGTCTAGGTGATTGCTTTAGACCGTATAGGGATCTTTTCAGAAAACACACATAATCAGGTTTTAACTTGTCTTTAAAACCTTTTGGTTGATTCATAAAAATTTGTTCATCAAGCTCTCCATGTAAAAAAACGGTTTTTACATCGAGTTGTTCAAGTTCCCAGTCAAAGAGCGCAACCAATGCGAGCATGACCCTAATAGTAGTGTACTTGAAAACTGGTGAGAAAATCTCGTTATAATCAACACCTTCTTTTTGTGTGTAACCCTTTGCTACTAACCTAGCCTTAAACCTTAAGGGTTCTGAACTACTAGTACCTTCTTTAACCTTAAAGACCCACTTGCAATCAACGATTGATTTATTCTTACGTCTCGGTACTAACTCCCAAGTTTGATTCTTTTCTAGAGAACTCATCTCTTCTTTCATAGCCTCAAGCCACTCCTTAGATTGACCACTGTTCATAGCCTCTTCAAACGTCTCTGGCTCCCTATCAACTAGTTCTTCGTAACTAGCGTATGCAAAATCCAATTCAGATTCATATCCGAATCTCCTAGGTTCTCTCGTTTGTCTTCTCTCTCTATCTCTAGCTAAGTTATAGTTAGCTAGTGGATTTTCTTCTTCAGGATGCTCTTCTATCACTACTTCATTTTCCTCTTCAAGTTCTTGGACCTGAATCTCCACCTCACTCGAAGTACTAGGTACTGATGTGTTAAATTTTCCTAACTCCACCTTAAACCGACTTCTTTCTTCACTTGATTCAGTTTCACTTATTGGTTCGGTTTCGTTCTTTAGACAAGGCATCTCTTTCTCATTAAATGTGACATCCCTACTCACGATGATCTTAACTCCTTTTTGGCTTCTATCCCATAGCCTATATCCCTTAACCCCTTCGGGATATCCTAGAAAGACACACTTCCTGGCTCTAGGTTCTAACTTTCCCTCACTTTGATGAGAAAAAGCAGCACAGCTAAACGCTTTAAGCATCGAGTAGTGGCCCAATTTTCCAGACCATTTCTCATGTGGAGTATAACCATTTAATGCAGTTGATGGAGTCAAATTTATTAGATAATAGGCAGTGACAACGGCTTCACCCCAAAATGACTTAGGAACCCCAGAACTTAACATCATGAAGCGCACTTTGTCTAGTATGGTCCTATTCATTCTTTCTGCCACCCCGTTTTGCTGGGGAGTATAAGGGACCATTTTGTGCCTCGTTATTCCACTTTCTTTACACATCCTATCGAATTCAGTATTACAGAATTCTAGCCCGTTATCTGTCCTTAAAAATTTGATCCTCTTGCTAGTTTGGTTTTCCATTTGTTTCTTCCAGTTGTTAAAGTTATGGAAGGTTTCAGTTTTGTCTTTCAATAGATAGATCCACACTTTCCTGGTGTAGTCATCTATGATAGATAGGAAATACCTATTCCCACCCGATGTGGGATTACTAGTAGGACCCCACAGATCAGAATGCACATATTCAAGCATGCTTTTAGCCTTATGCGTACTGGTGGAAAACGACACTCTATGGTGCTTTCCAAGCACACAGTGATCACAGAATGATAGGTCAGACACACAGTTATTACCAAATGCACCTTTTTCATTAAGTAGCTTAAATCCTTTAATGCTTACGTGTGCAAGCCTACTATGCCACGTGTGTGTGTGATCGATTTTGGCGAAAGAAATAGAGGAGTTTGATCTTCTAATCACTTCCCTAGTAGTGATATAAATGTCGTTTTTCTTGATTCCCTTAATAGAGATTAACGCACCCTTCATCATTTTAAACATACCGTTTTCAATTTTACCGATGAAGTTGTCTTTTTCAAGTCTTCTTACTAAAATTAAATTCCTAGATAATTCTGGAATATATCTAACTTCTTTTAACACGTACACAAAGCCTGTGTTAAATTTTATCTTTATATCTCCAATTCCAGCAATTGTATAGGAGAAGTTATCACACAGAACTACTTGCCCATCATTAGATTCTTGCAAGTTTTCAAACTAGTTCTTTTCAGATGTCACACGAAAAGACGCACCAGAATCTAATATCCATTCATGCATGTGAGAATTAGTAGTTAAGTTTAATTCAGTAGTGTATGCGACTGGACTAGTGATCACATAGACTTCACCGTTTTCAGTATCGGAGGTAGAGTATAACACAATTACCTCATCTCTTTCCTTAACCTTCTGTTTTTCTTTTTCTTTATGACAGTCTTTTAGAAAATGCCCTGTGCCTCCACAGCCATAGCATTTTCTACCCTTAGTTTTCGACTTTGATCTAGGTCTACCATTCCCCATCTTTTTCCAACTATTACTACTTGATTCGCCACTACTTTGGTATCCATCATGACTGGCTTGCCTAAATTGTGTTCTACCCCGCATCATATGCAACTCTCCACTCCTCCTATCCTGTTTTTCAGCCTTCATTTCCATCTCTTTACTTCTAAGAGAATCTACGACAATTTCAGGTGTTAGTGTATCCCTACCATACTTAATAGCATTTTTAACTTTTTTATAAGAGTCCGGGATTGAATTGAGCAAGATAATGGCCTTATAGGTTTCAGACACGGCTTCGTCACAATTGACAATATCTTGCACCAATTTATTAAATACATCTAGATTGTTGTCGAGATCCTTTGAATGATCCATTTTAAAGCTGAAGAATCGTTTGAGTAGGTAGAGTTTATTCGGTGTAGATTTAAGCAAGTATAAGTCTTCTAGTCTTTTCCAAAGTTCTTTGATGGTTTTTAGTTTACCCACTTTTCTTAAGACAACGTCAGACAAGTGTAATATTATTGAGGTATAGGCAAGCTCATCAGCTTCCTCTTTTTGTTCTTTTGAGATATCAGGCGCAAAATTGCCTTCGATGGCTTTTGACACCTTTTGTTGGACTAGTATGCCTCTCATCTTTTGTTGCCAGATAGAGAAGTCCCCTTTACCATTAAAAATTCCCAAATCAAAATTATGTGCTGTCATTGGTTAACACCCTAATTAAACCACACGAAGTAGTATTGGGAAACGTGATAAGGTAATGTCTTGTTAATTATTAGCAAAGGTAACAATGAACCTGAATGCTATGTCCACCAAGGAATAACAAACACTTTAAATTAAAAGAACAAATACTCAATTAATGCAAGTAATCCTAATTCTAGCACACACAATGGTTACACCTTCACGGTAACCCCAAAACCTAATGATCACCCCACACGATGATCTTGCTATTGCTGAATTTAAATGGATTAAACCAATTTACCAGAGCAGACCTATCTGAGTCCGTAGATGGAGAAAAACAAGCTTGCTGTTGAATTTCAATCGGCGTCGTACCAAAGGGCAAAATCGTCCAACTTTTTCTGTGTAACCTGAAACACAAAACAAAGTATATCAGCGCATTCAGGAGATCGAAACAAATAAGTTACCTGAAGACTGCGTCGTCGAAAAATCTGCCACGCGCCGGCGGCCCACGCGTCGTCGCCGTCACCACCCGTCGCCTCTCCCAGAGCACCTCGGCCTGCTGATGATGGGTATGGCCTCCGTTTGTCCAACCGAGCTTTGGTTTGTGAGTAATTGCAAATTTTCAGATTTGGGTTCTAGGTTGAAGATGCGAAAATTAGCCGATTTTGAGCCGTTTTTTTGCCACCCAAGCTCTGATACCAGATGTTAGGATCTTCCTCTTCCTGCTCACGGTGATTTCCAGGCTCAGTTAACCATTAAAACCGAATTCAACATCAAATTGGAGTCACCAAAATCGCCGGCGCCTCTTCCTCCTATGGTTGCTTTCCTCCTTTGCTTTGTTGATTCAATCCACACACTTAGGATGGATACCACTCAGGTAAGGTTCACAAAGACTCAAGCAATTGGGATGGAGAAGAAATCACGAAGAAGATGAAGGCAGAAAAGCATGGCAGAACACGGCAGTTTCTATCTCACGGCTTCAACTAACTGGACGGGCTCAACTTAGGATGAAAACACCAATATATATAGTAAGTCAAGTGGCCAACATAAGGTAAGTAAGGATATGGTAAGTAGGCTCGACTAGGGTTAACTTCCAATGGAAAGAATTAACAAGCCACAAAGAGTATTAGCCGTCCAATAGGTAAAGCAACGTTTGGTCGGTTCATCCTGATTCGATGTTAAATTATCGTTCAGTCATTCATGTCGACTGATAAAATTGGTTCTCATCATCGCCCGGAAGGTCGTTTGACAACATAATGTCTAACACCATTCAAACTCTTCATTTCTCCTTTCTTTGTCATGTATCTTGGCCGTCTTGTGAAAGTTGAAAAGGAGATGGATGATGTTGAAGGTATTTGTTCTGTGAAATCTCTCAAGTGTTGACAAATGATAAAATTTACAAAGTTTAGAGTATTATCCCACGACTAATAAATTTCAATTCGTGTTTACTAATAACATATGGAATTCAAAATATGTAACACAAAAGAGTTTGATTTGATTTATGCTAAATAATTTAAGAAAGTTGTAAAAGTTTAGTTTTTATCAATTTATGGATGATTGTATTGAAATTTAATCCATCTATTGCC
Source organism: Olea europaea var. sylvestris (assembly GCF_002742605.1). NCBI lineage: Eukaryota > Viridiplantae > Streptophyta > Magnoliopsida > Lamiales > Oleaceae > Olea > Olea europaea. The sequence continues at coordinate 24,868 of NW_019258464.1, forward strand.
ATCCATTTCAATTCTCAATTATGTAGTTTAATCATATTCATGCACTTTTGACAAATGATAAAGTTAATATATTCAACCTTTTTAAAGATAAATTAACTCTACTCTAATCACGACTCGAGTCTATTCCTAACCCAAATTCTAATTATATTAAAGCATTAAATTTCATATTATTAATATAATTTTACACGTCATAAATGTTATTCCTAACATTTATCGCACGCTTGTTAATTTTATAGCGTTCTAAACTCAGAGTAAGTCTCCCAACACTACAACAAGCAGCTAATTATTTAATTGGTGATCAATTAATTAAATAATTTAACCTGTATGCAAAATTAATCAAGATTCGCAAGAAATAATCTAAAAACTAGTTTTGGATTAAAATAAATAAAACATTAGTGTTCAATTTTATTTAATACAAAAAGGGATCTAGTGTAGCTTTTTTTTTTTTTTTTTTAATGTAAATTAGATATAAAAAAATGAAAAAATTTCACCTAAATCATGAAATATTTTGAAAAATCTTGTTCTTCAATTTCAAGGTTGGATTCTTCAAAATCTTGATGTAATGGGCTTCAATTCCTTGCTAGGATTTGATAATTGTTTTCCCAAAGTAATGAATTAGCATCTTGTTCTTGATGAATTTGATAATATTATTGTGTATGTAGATGCTAGAGAGAGTTCCGCAATGTTTAGTCCATGTCTTGTATTTATAGGAGATGAAATTAGGCCAATAAACACGTTCAATTTGAGTTTCAAAAGAGATTCAATTGCGAAAGGAAACCGCTGATTCATAGTTAGAAATAGCCCTCATGCCCGTGTTGGTGTTATTGTTACGCCCACGCTGGTTTTTTCTTCATGGCACGCATGCCACTATTTTCATCCTTGAGCAATTTTCGATATTTTGGTCATAATTTTCCTATTGGATATCTGATTGAAGTGATTCAAAGTGTATTAGAAAACTAATTCAAATGGCTAAAATTCTACTACATATATCATTTCTCAAATTCGGATGCTTGTTATCCGAAAAAGGAGTCTCAGCTTGATACTAAAAATTCGGAGTGAAACTTTTTCTGCTAAAAATTGATTTGATAAATTAATTTGACTATATTTCACTCATTTGATTTCCAATTACATCCACTTTATCCTATATGATCATCAATCATAGTTTTATGGTCCGAATCAACTATTGAATGTTTGTACTTTAGTTCTTGAGCTTCAAATTTCTTTCATTTTCGCTTGTTCTTCGTTCATTTCTTGCAATTCACATTTTCTTTGAATTTTACTTAACAAACACAAATAATATTTAATTAAGCCATAAATGATCAAAATTAATTATAATTAATCAAAATTAATTATAATCAATCGCATTTAATTATAAAATATTCTTATCAAACACCCCAACTTGAACAATTATTTGTCCTCAAACAAGATAAACTTTGATTCAAACAAAATTTTAAGCAAACATGGTTAGATTATCTACCTTAGCTTTTGGGATTGGGATTTATGTATTAAAACTCTATAATGCTTCAAAATCACATTGCTAAAATTAATTTCTACTTATCCAATAGGAAACCTACATGTATGTGAAAATTCATGCAAAGCATAATATATTAATTAATGAAGTGATTCAATTCCCGACCATTAATAGTCAAATATTTCATTTCTGTACTAGTAAGATTCACACCACAAACGTAATTCTTTTTAATTCTTTTCCCAAGGTGTAATCTAAGGTTGAATTTATATACTATTCCTCACTCACTCTAGTTTGGTTAAATCTTATTAATTGCAGCTCAACACATGAATAAATGAGGATTCTCCTTATTTTTGACTACTTCAAGCTCCATGAACCAACTAGGCTACTAACCCCTCGTCGAATATCAAATTCTCTAAAATAAGTGTTTAGGAGCTTAATCAAGGCTTGTAGCCTATAAACTTTTCTTTTCACATCTTATGTGTAGACTTCTTTGCATTAAGCTTTCTAAATGATACACGTAGCGAACTTTTGATAGATGGCTTCCAAGTTAAATGATTAAAAGGCACTAGGTTTTAGATACTCTTACAGGCTTAATTACTTGAATCACAAAGACTACAAAGAAAGTTTAACAATGAGACAACATTCTTTTCTTTTTCTTTTTTTTTTCGCGCAATAATTTGTGCAATATCTCTTATTAATAAACACCCATTCTCGAAAAACCGACTTCCACCTTAAGATTTTCAGTTAATTTTCATCTTATTGGCACTAAGCAATCTACACACAATTTTACACATATGGAATCCACATTCATCTTTATGTCTCCCTATAACAACTCAGTCACCCACAAACGATCTTAAAATTGGTTTAAGAATCTATAATTTAGTTTTTATTTGGATTTAACACCCAATGTCTATTATTTTCAACATATTCAAAATTTGAATCAAATTAATCCTTCATGATGCAAGACATAATCTTGTGCACAAACAATGTCAAGTTTTACATAAATAAGCATAAACTAACCTAACATGCTACTTTTTAATATTTTATAGTCTAACGCATCGTTCTAAATAGTAGACAAATTTATCTTAACCCACACAAGCACATTGTCATGAAATACATGTTCTTTCGTTTTAAATTTACCGAAGTGTATGGTTTGTTAACAAGTAGTAAAACGGATTTAAAATCCAAGTATTGTACCTAACAGAATATATTAGTTTAGGTTAGAATTAACTTCGTCTTAATTGAAACAATTGAAATTTGTGATTTTTCCTATAAATTAAATAATATATGTGTGAATGCAATATCTAAATTAATTAAAATCAATGCAAGATTATAATTAAATATAAGTTTATAAAAATGATGATGAAAAGTGTATTAGGATCTCGAATTCCCTTATATCAATTTTCTTTAACCCCGAACCTTATGAATTTGACAATACTATTCAATTACGAACATCAATATTCCTAAATTGTTTAACAAATTCTCTTGAGTAGAGTTAAGCTTATTTTTACATGCGACGTGACTATATTTCTATGACCGACGCTAATACATAAAAATGCATTAATGAATTTATAACTACTTAAAGATGACGTAAATTATAGCGGTATATTTTTATTCCCTATCGAACTATATGATAATTTACACTATATCTAACTTATTTTCAATCATTCGAAGGTAAAATAAGTTACAAAATCATATAACTGTAGAGAAATATAACTCCATGTCAATAATTCAAAATTGAAAAAATGTTTTTTAAGTGTCAAAAAGAAAGAAGATTCAAAAGTTAAGGTTCATAGCGTAAGGTTCATCGAAAACTTAGTACAAAAATAGTCTAGCCCAGCATAATATCGAAATTAAACAAATAAAGTGAAAAGACATCACCAAAATTTGATGGAACATGATTAATTCCTGCTAAAAACTTCCTCTTTTTAATTCCCCAAATTGCTGCCAGCTCTTTTCTTTTTTAACAAACCGCAGTCCAATCTCTATGTGCATGTGTGTAGCCCCCAGGGCATATCTCCCAGTGGCAAAGGGGAGAGCGGATAGGGCTCAGCGCGGCAGTGTGCAGAGTTCGATTCCCCGCAAGGTGGAATTGGCTTTGTTGCAAGCGGGAGTTACCATATGGGTTAACAGCCTTGGCCTATCCATATGCTCTCCACCCTGGCTCCTGGGAGGCACATCCTGCGATTTACCTCCTCCACGATGGCCCAGGGCAGGGTCGGTGGGGGCCCTTAAGGTTGGGATTCAACCTTTTTCTATGTGCATGTGTGTATTCGTTTGCTAATTGCAGTCCAATCTCTATGTGCATGTGTGTATTCGTTTGCTAGTTCCTAATTTTCCATGCCCAAAATCCTTCAGCAGTTGCTCTCAACCGCAATTCTCTGTGTATATTCAACAAAGAGTACAATTCTAACCTCTCTCTCTCTCTGTCCCTCTCTCTCTTTGCGTGGCCCATTTAATGTAATTTTCCCTCCAAGATTCTCCAAATAGTGAAATTTATTCCTTATTTGTGCAGTCCACTTCAATTTCTAATGTGTGGAATTTGATCCTATACTTTAAATCAAATGGCCAATTAATCTTTATTTTTTTTCCTAATTGCTTTGAAACGGGTCCAGCACCGAAACAAATGAAAATTAAAACCTAAATTAAATAGGGATTATTACTTTGACAATAAAAAAAGCTTAGTAATATGGCCTAAATAAGTACACAAAATGCAATTAACTACAATTTATTAAAAGTGTGGATTGAGGAGAAACTTTTAAATACCAATTATACAATTATATATTTACCTATATGTCCAATATACCCTCATTTGGTTTAAAAAATGAAAATTAAAAAAATAAAATTAAAGGTTGCATTAATATGCTATATTTATTATTTACCTTTATTTAAAATTTTTTTGATTGACAATTAATAATGCGTATACCTAAGTTTAGATAAAAATGAAATACCAAATGATTCAATTTATTTCCTCTAAATAAGATAATTATTAATTATTATTTCTTTTGAAAATTAAGTCAATTAATTTCCACTAAACACAATTATTAGCACACAATTAATAAAAACATTATTACATACAATTAAAAGAAATAATAATACTATTTATATAATTAACTACAGAATACCAAATGATTTAATTTATTTCCTCTAAATAAGATAATTAATAATTATTATTGCTTTCAAAAATTAAGTCAATTAATATCCACTAAACACAATTATTAATAATTATTTAATAAAAATATTATAACATACAATTAAAATAAATTATATAAATATTTTTTTTTCAGAAAACAATAGTATATAATAATATTTTTAAATCATTATTGAACATGTGCTCTTGTCTTGATTTACCTTCATTGAAATAAGAAAAAAAACTGAAAATACTTTCAATAAGAATGAAAATCATATAACCACAAGTGAGAATCGATGTCAACAATTTTTAAAGAAATTAAATAATCAAAAAAATAAAATCACATTCATTACTCTTAAAGAAAGAGTTAATGGTATATTTTTTGTTCATCGAAATTTTATAGTAATCAACTAATTATTTGAATAATGATTGTTGAAATTCTAAATCCTCAACATAAACATGATCAAGAACATTATTGATTTATTTGTAACAAATTTTAAAAT
>NW_019258465.1:0-1085 GCF_002742605.1 Olea europaea var. sylvestris
AATACGGACACCGTGTGCAAAAGTTACGCTCAATTCTTCGTCCGTCAACTCTCCAAGCATTCTAAATATGCAAGTGCTCATTCCTTCAAAAAATGGTTAAAATTCCTCGTATGTCACGATGAAGTTGTGAGTTCAATACAAAGCGGTCGCTACATTTCCAAAAAGTACTTATGGTCCCAAAACGGACACCGTGTGCAAAAGTTACGCTCAATTCTTCGTACGGCGACAATCCAAGCGTTCCAAATATGCACGTGCTCATTCTTTCGAAAAATGGCCGAAATCACTCATACGTCACGACGAAGTGGTGAGTTCAATCCAAAACGGTCGCTACATTTCCAAAAAGTTCTTGTGGGCCCAAAACGGACACCGTGTGCAAAAGTTACGCTCAATTCTTCGTCCGCCAACTGTCCAAGCGTTCTAAATATGCAAGTGCTCATTCTTTCTAAAAGTAGTGAAAATCCCTCGTACGTCGTGATGAAGTTGTGTGTTCAATCCAAAACGGTCGCTACATTTCCAAAAAGTACTTATGGGCCCAAAACAGACACTGTGTGCAAAGGTTACGCTCAATACGTCGTACGCCGGCAATCCAAGCGTTCCAAATATGCAAGTGCTCATTCTTTTGAAAAATGGCCGAAATCCCTCATACGTCACGATGAATGGTGAGTTCAATCCGAAACGGTCGCTACATTTCCAAAAAGTTCTTGTGGGCCCAAAACGGACACCGTGTACAAAAGTTATGCTCAATTCTTCGTCAGCCGACTCTCCTAGCGTTCTGAATATACAAGTGCCCATTCTTTCAAAGAATGTTCAAAATCCCTCTTACGTCACATCGAAGGGGTGAGTTCAATCCAAAATGGTTGCTATATTTCCAAAAAGCACTTCTGGGCCCAAAACGGACACCGTTTGCAAAAGTTACGCTCAATTCTTCGTACGCCAACTCCCCAAGCGTTCTAAATATGCAAGTGTTCATTCTTTCTAAAAGTAGTGAAAATCCCTCATACATCATGATGAAGTTGTGTGTTCAATCCAAAACAGTAGATACATTTCCAAAGAGTACTTATGGGCCCAACACGGACGCCGTTTGC
>NW_019258466.1:0-1085 GCF_002742605.1 Olea europaea var. sylvestris
TGTTTGAAATTTAAACAGTCCAACGGGATAATGTTACGTGGTAAAGTGTACACCATAGTGTATATATGTAGCAAGGTTTTTACCGATTGAACTTTGCTATTTGTATGTTGAATTTCGACACGTTGTTTAAAACTTGCATTGTTGTCAAGTGTCAATTGGGTGGGAAACCTGTTTAAAATTTAAATCATCCAACATGGTAATGTCACATGGCAAAGTATAAACTAAAGTGTACACCATAGTGTACATGTGGCAAGGTCCGTTCTGATTAAACTTTGCTATATGTACAATGATTTTTGATACGTTATTGACACTTACATTGTTGTCAAGTGTCAATTGGATGGAAAAACTGTTTGAAATTTAAAATGTCCAGTAGAGTAATGTCACGAGGCAAAGTGCAAACTAAAGTTTACACCATAGTGTACATGTAGCAAGGCTCTTACCGATTGAACTTTGCTATTTGTACACTAATTTTTGACACATTGTTTGACAATTAAATCGTTGTCAAGTGTCAATTGAATGGGAAAGCTGTTTGAAATTTAAACTGTCAAATGGGGCGATGACACATGGCAAAGTGTAAACTAAATTGTACACCACGGTGTACATGTAGCAAGGTTCTTTCAGATTGAACTTTGCTATTTGTACTCTGATTTTTGACACATTGTTTGACACATGCATTGTTGTCAAGTGTCAATTGGATGGAAAAATTGATTGAACTTTAAACTGTCCAACAAGATAATGTCACGTGGCAAAGTGTAAACTAAAGTGTACACCACTGTGTACATGTGGCAAGGTTCTTACCGATTGAACTTTGCTATTTGTACACTGATTTTGACACGTTGTTTGACACTTGCATTTTTTTCTAGTGTCAATTCAATGGGAAAATAGTTTGAAATTTAAACTGTCCAACAGGTTAATGTCACATGGCAAAGTGTAAACTAAAGCGTACACCATAGTGTATATGTAGAAAGATTCTTATCGATTGAACTCTGCTATTTGTACACTGATTTTTGACACGTAGTTTGAAACTTGTATTACTGTCAAGTGTCAATTTCATGGGAAATTTGTTGAAAATTTAAACTGACCAG
>NW_019258467.1:0-1085 GCF_002742605.1 Olea europaea var. sylvestris
AACTGACAATATGCATTCACCATCCACTTCTGAGGACACTCCGACACCCGATGAGGTCCTTCACATAAAAAGTACTTCAATTTAAGAGTGGCATCAGTTCGACCCTCCGTTGCTTTTCCTTTGTTCCAGTTGTTACTGTTGCTGCCGTTAAAATTTCTTTGACGGCTATTATGATAGTTTCCCTGAAAGCCACGGGTGCTTTGATAGGCTCCTTCTCTATTCTGAGAGTAACGCTCTCCCCAATTTGGGTTCGAAATGGGTCTGTAAGATTTGTTATCACCTCCAATTGCTTGATTACTCCCCGAAGGTCGATCTTTTCTAGATTCTGTTTGGTAGTCGCTCAAGCATTCAGCGGTTCCCATGGTCGTGCTCAAATCAATAATTTTCTATCTTTCAGCTTCCGTGCGTGTCTACGGTTTCAACCCTTCCATAAAGGTGAAGAGCTCATACTTTTCCGACATATCTCGAATATTCAGCATATGTACTGAAAAGGATTTCACATACTCCCTTATAGAGCTTGTGTGTTTCAGGTCTCGAAGTGCCCGTCGAGCCTGATACTCGACATTATTCGGGAAAAACTGCGATCTAATCGTTTCCTTGAGGAGATCCCAAGAATCTATTTGAACCCTGTGGGCCTGAATGTCAACATATTTGGTTTGCCACCATAGTTTTACATTTCCACCCAGATACATGGTAGCTGTGGTTACGTTTCTAGCTTCATCCTTAATCGAAGCTAAGAGAAAGTATTGTTCCATATCAAACAAGAAGTTTTCAACTTCTTTTGCAACACGTGCCCCTCCATAGGTACACGGTTCAAGAATTCTGAGTCTAGGAGCATACTCAAGTACGGGAGCTTGCCCATTGCGCACGTTGGAGTACCCGCAATTGAGCTCTCAACGCTTACATTTCATCCTACAGATCAGGAATGATTGTAGCAACTTCAGTCATTACTGCGCAAGCCCTTTGGCTTTCATCCAGCTGGATGTGTAATCCACGAATCTCGGATTCGGCCATCTCGACTTTTTCCTCGAGACCTTCCAAGGCATAGCACAACCTAGTAGTTGTCTCATCAAACGCATCTACGC
>NW_019258468.1:0-1085 GCF_002742605.1 Olea europaea var. sylvestris
ACTGTGTCGGAATGGGCTCAAATTTGACTGGTTGATCGGAAATAAAAATCGCGCCGGCGACAATTTCGTCGTTTTTCAAGACTATGTCGGAATGTGCTCAAATTTGACAGGTTGATTGGGAACGAAAACCGCGCCGAGTGATTTCGTCATATTTCTCAATTGCGGCGGAATTGGCTAAAATTTGACGGTTGATCGGAAACAAAAATCGCGCCGGGGGCAATTTCGTCATTTTTCGTGACTGTGTCGGAATGGGCTCAAATTTGACAGGTTGATCGGGAACAAAAACCGCGACGAATGAATTTCGTCATTTTTCGCAACTGCGTCGGAATTGGCTAAAATTTGACGAGTCGATCGAAAACAAAAATCGCGGCGGGGCAATTTCCTCATTTTTCGCGTCTGTGTCGGAATGAGCTGAAATTTGACTGGTTGATCGGAAATAAAAATCACGCCGGGAAAATTTTCTTCATTTTTCTCGACTGTGTCGGAATGGGTTAATATTTTACTTGTTGATCGGAAACAAAAATCGCGCCGGGGGCAAATTCGTCATTTTTCGCGACTGTGTCGGAATGGGCTCAAATTTGACTGGTTGATCGTAAATAAAAATCGCGCCTGCGACAATTTCGTCGTTTTTCAAGACTGTGTCGGAATGTGCTCAAATTTGACAGGTTGATTGGGAACGAAAACCGCGCCGAGTGATTTCGTCATATTTCTAAATTGCGGCGGAATTGGCTAAAATTTGACGGTTGATCGGAAACAAAAATCGCGCCGTGGGCAATTTCGTCATTTTTCGTGACTGTGTCGGAATGGGCTCAAATTTGACAGGTTGATTGGGAACGAAAACCGCGCCGAGTGATTTCGTCATATTTCTAAATTGCGGCGGAATTGGCTAAAATTTGACGGGTCGATCGGAAACAAAATTCGCCCCGGGGCAATTTCCTCATTTTTCGCGACTGTGTCGGAATGAGCTGAAATTTGACTGGATGATCGGAAATAAAAATCGCTCCGGGACAATTTTCTTCATTTTTCTCGACTGTGTCGGAATGGGTTAATATTTGACTTGTTGATCGGAAACAAAAATCGCGCCG
>NW_019258469.1:0-1084 GCF_002742605.1 Olea europaea var. sylvestris
TCACGACGAAGTGGTGAGTTCAATCCAAAACGGTCGCTACATTTCCAAAAAGTTCTTATGGGCCCAAAACGGACACCGTGTCCGAAAGTTACGCTCAATTCTTCGTCCGCCGACTCTCCAACCGTTCTAAATATGCAAGTGCTCATTCTTTCGTAAAATGGCTAAAATCCCTCGTAAGTCATGACGAAGTGGTGAGTTCAATCCAAAACGGTCGTTACATTTCCAAAAAGTTCTTATGGGCCCAAAACGGACACCGTGTGCAAAAGTTACGCTCAATTCTTCGTCCGTCGACTCTCCAACCGTTCTAAATATGCATGTGCTCATTCTTTCGAAAAATGGCTTAACTCCCCCATGCATCACGATGAAGTGGTGAGTTCAATCCAAAATGGTCGCTACATTTCCAAAAAGTTCTTATGGGCCCAAAACGAACACCGTGTGCAAAAGTTACAATCAATTCTTCGTCCTTCGACTCTCCATGCATTCTAAATATGCAAGTGCTTATTCTGTCGAAAAATGGCCAAAATCCCTCGTACGTCACGACGAAGTGGTGAGTTCAATCCAAAATGGTCACTACATTTCCAAAAAGTTCTTATGGGCCCAAAACGGACACCGTGTGCAAAAGTCAAGCTCAATTCTTCGTCCGCCGACTCTCCAACCGTTCTAAATATGCAAGTGCTCATTCTTTCGAAAAATGGACAAAATCCCTCGTACGTCATGATGAAGTGGTGAGTTCAATCCAAAACGGTCGCTACATTTCCAAAAAGTTCTTATGGGCCCAAAACGGACACCGTGTGCAAAAGTTACGCTCAATTCTTCGTCAGTCGACTCTCCAAGCGTTCTCAATATACAAGCGCTCATTCCTTTGAAAAATGGCCAAAATCCCTCGTACGTCATGACAAAGTGGTGAGGTCATTTCAAAACGGTCGCTTCATTTCCAAAAAGTTCTTATGGGCCCGAAACGGACACCGTGTGCAAACCTTACGCTCAATTCTTCGTCCGCGGACTCTCCAACTGTTCTAAATATGCAAGTGCTCATTCTTTCGAAAAATGGCCAAAATCCCTCGTACGTCACGACGAAGTGGTG
>NW_019258470.1:0-1084 GCF_002742605.1 Olea europaea var. sylvestris
AAATAAATAAATAAATAAATAATTCAATTTTCAAGTGTTGTAAGTCCAGTACAAAAAAATTGTGACAGTCAAGTGGGTAGATACTTTTTAATTAATATGCCACTGTTAAAAAAAGTGGAGAAACTTTATAATGCCATATAAAGGTCGTCAAATAGGGGCTTCAGTCACATCGTCGATCATATGCGACTTTGTTAATCCTCCGTAACATAACTCTTTGATTCTCGTATAATTTTTAACCATATATTCATATAATAAAATATTTTGTATGTAAATTTAAAATGTTTCTCTATTTTTTAACTACACATTATCTAAAAAATTACTAATCAAAATATCGTATTTTTTTTCCTTAATAATGTCCATCTAGCAAGGGCTAAAGTCTCATTATTAACTCGTAATGCATTTATTTATTTATTTTTTTTGGGACATGATAAGACTTTGCTTTTATTACTTCAGCTAGGCCTTTTATTTTAGCACCTAAAAGGTTAGTGAAGTCTTTACAGATGGAGTGTAGAAAAAATAAAAAAATATGGTGATATAAGATTGGTTTATTGAGTTTTCTTAGGTGATGTGAATTGGTAAGAGGTAGTGCAATATTTTTTTTACGACGATAAAGACATTTATCACTTGCTAGTAGAGAGAAATTTTGGCAAAGGACTTAGAATTATATGTTTTTTCATGAATCAAAAAAGGAAGGAAATATGGTCTATTTATAGATTACTAGTGGCATGGAGAGTTGCTAAATGTCTACGATAATCAAGTTGTTAGGTACAACTTGATTGAGCCCTACATTCGTATGCTTCCTCAATCAATTGACTGACTTACTGGTATTATCACCACTGACTTAGCGGTATTATCACCTTTTTAGGAGCCAATAGGTTGAGTAATGCACTGTAAGTGTACCTTCGATCAACACCTTATTTAAATAGTGTTCTATTTAGCGTCATTATACCTTCGTACTTGGGAGTGCATGAAACTATTTCTCACAAGTATACAATTATTAGTTATTGGCCTCAACCAGGCACCTTCCTTTTTAAATCCCCAAACACGTCATTGTTCGAATACTACGTCAGCACACAAATGCAAA
>NW_019258471.1:0-1084 GCF_002742605.1 Olea europaea var. sylvestris
TACTGTTGCGAGTTTGGTCAACCTTTTCCCCATTGCCGGAGGGTATTGGAGCTCTTGGGATCACGTGGAGGTCTGTGCTGCCGAATACATTCTTGTTTATTACATACTAAATTAGCCCTACCTTTATCCAATTGCAGCTTAGTATGTATAAAGTGACCATATATATTTGTCGCATTACATGACACTCAAATTTCTGAATTTGAAATAGATTTCATGTTGCCATCAATAAATTTTAGGGTAATATTGAAGGTTAAGTGCAGGTTTGGCAAAGCTCATAAGTACTTTTAGTTGGTTAAAGTTTATTTTTATCCACATATTTTGTAGGACCGCAAATTATAATCACTTAAAATCTTCGCCAAACATATTAAAATAAGCATTTGGTTGAAGCCTCGTCAGAAATTTTAGCAACTGTAAACTCAATAATTTCTGTTTAATTTATCAATGAGTCCTTGCAATAATGTAAAATGAACAATGCAAAATATTGAACAAAAGATCCATGTCTACAAACATTTTCGTACTAGAAAAATATTAGAATCTACGTATTTGTGCAATGAGGGCTATGTAAAAATAGCAAGCCACCGAAAACATTCTGATTGATAGATAGTTTGGCTGTAATAAAATAGTGGATAGTGTTTAACAAATTTGTATGCCTACCTGACTTTGAATCTTCCCACATGCAGTCACAAAGTGTTTGGGACCAGCAAGATATCCAAGTCTCCAACCAGTCATGGCAAATGCCTGTGGAAGTCTCACAATTGTAAAGACAGACGGTTAACAATGTTAAGCCCAGTGGAATCGTTTGAAGACTGAAAAGAAAAGAAAGCAATAGCAAATAACTTGCATGGACTCTTTCAAGTGATTAAGAACATTTTACCTTTGAAAAGCCATTTACAGTTAGAGTTCTATCCCACATGCCAGGTAAAGATGCAAAGCTCGTGTGAGTTGCTGGAGCATAAATAATATGTTCATAAATTTCATCAGAGAGCACCTAAAAAAGGAGGACAAGTTAAGCTAAATCTAGATTATATAAGTACTTAAACCATGCAAAAATAAGTATAGCATGGCATAAACTACGTAGATTTAA
>NW_019258472.1:0-1084 GCF_002742605.1 Olea europaea var. sylvestris
CCTGACTGGTGATACGAAGATGCCTGCCTCAACTGAAATCGATCTACTACAACGATGGAGATCGAAAAATTCTATGGTGTCCGGTGGCTTGTGAACTCCATGAAACCATCCATCGAAAATGCGTATTTGTTCCTACCGATAGCAAAAGACATTTGGAATGCTGTTCGAGAGACATACTCAGATTCTGAAAACTTCACCCAAATCTTTGAGATAAAAATGAAACTGTGGCAGACTAAGCAAGGCAATAGAGAGGTGATCGACTACTATATGGAGATGGTGGCACTGTGGCAAGAGCTTGATTTATGTTCTGAAGAGGAATGGAAGTGTCCAGGAGACTGCGCACTCTAAAAAAAAAAAATTGGAAAGTGAAAGAGTCTTCGAATTCTTTGAAGGCTCAATCGTGATCTGGACGAAGTTAGAGGCAGAATTCTTGGCCGTCGACCGCTGCCTTCAACTCGGGAGGTCTTCTCGAAGGTGCGCCTTGAGGAGAATCGGAGGACGATCATGTTGAAGGAAGGTGAAAGTGGGTCGATTGAGTTAGAAATGTCGGCCCTAATGTCTAATGCTATTGGACTCTCTCATATTGGGCTGAAACCTAATGGGCCTCCTAATTTTGGACAAAATTCTATTGGGCTCTCTAATTTTGGGGTAAAAGAAACTTTAGGAATTTGGGTGTGGAAAAATGGGCACCTTTTCAATAATTGGCCTTGGAAGTATGGGCTTATATTCAAAAGGTGCAACCAATGGACCAGGACCAAGCCAACATAGGGGACGACCTTGGTGCGAACATTGTCGAAAATCGGGACACAAAGAAGATACATGCTAGGACTTACATGGAAAATCACCCGATTGGAAGCCTAAACAAAATAAAACTCGGAAGCTATCAAGCCTCAGTCGACCTTCTTACAAAAAATCCCATCTCAAGAGTTGTATTCAATTCCAAACAGATAGAGCAACTCTACAAGATCTTTTCTAGTCTCCAAACACCTGGTCAACCCTCTTCAAATGATCCTTCAAGTTTGTTAGCTCATAAAGGTAATCTTTTAAAGGCCTTGAAAGCTAACTTTCAATCTAAAATTCCTTG
>NW_019258473.1:0-1084 GCF_002742605.1 Olea europaea var. sylvestris
GCATTCAAAGAATATGTGATTAGCATGCAAACCTCCAACTTCATTGATTTTTTTATTAAAGTTGATGAGGAAATCGAAGTATTCGTAGTTGTCTTTGAATTGAGCAATTTAGGCAATTCATTCCGTATTAAAAAGAACAAAGCATGATTTTGGAGAACGTGTGAAATATGGAATAAAGTCAAATTAAGGAAACTAAGCAGAATCTCCAAAGCCATATTCAAAGTGCCATGAAACACTAATGCAAAAAGTCAAGCTAATGACTTTAAAGAAGTCTTTCTTAAAAGGAATCCCAAGCTTTCGTCTTTTATTTATTTTATTTTCAAGTTATATGATATTTTAATTTATTTATTAGTCTATTTAGGAGTCATCACCCATATTTTGTTTATCCTTAGGTCATTGAGTAACTAAGTTAGTTATTAAATGTTTGAGCTAAGTAAACTTTATTCCATGTATCTAATATTTCAAATTTGATTTTTCAGGGACATGACATTGCGGAATACTCAAACCAACATTCACAGGGAGAACACAAAAGAAATCTCAAGTTTAGGGGAGAATGTAAAAGAAGATTCGATCAAATTCAACACCAAGGCGCCACAACATCATAGGCAATACGGACATTTAAGGGAAGTTCTCCTTTTCTTTTAAATTTAACATTGAGGATAATGTTTAGTTTATAGTTTGGGGGTTTATTATTATTAATTCCCTACATAAACTTTTTGTGTGAGTTGGACAGATTGGCTTACAATTACGTTTTACTTTGAGATTTGGTGTTGATTTATGAATTGTTGATAGGATGCATGCTAGATTGACTGAAACTTAACTTTGCAAAACTTGATATTATACATGCACTAAAATTAAGTCAAACACTAATGAAACAAGTTGATTCATTTGTTGGATAGGTTGATTTAATTGGATATAGATGCTTTACTCCCTAGACCAAATTTTTACAGTTGTAGGAAGGTGTGGATGTGAATTTGGATTCCATGTGTGAAAACTTATGTGTGGATTGTCTTAGACTAGCGTGATAAAATTAGGTGAAAGTCTTAAATTGGAGGTTGGTTTGTTTGAATAAGTGTGTGATAGG
>NW_019258474.1:0-1084 GCF_002742605.1 Olea europaea var. sylvestris
CACGCCGAGGGCAATTTCATCATTTTTCGCCACGGTGTCGGATTGGGCTAAAATTTGACAGGATGTTCGGAAACAAAAACCGCATCATGGGCGATTTCGTCATTTTTCGCAACGGTGTCGTAATGTGCTAAAATTTGACAGATTGATCGGCAACAAAAATCGCTCGGGGGGTAATTTCGTCATTTTTCGCGACGGTGTCGAAATGGGCTAAAATATGAAAGATTGATCGGAAACAAAAATTGCGCTAGGGGTGATTTTGAAATTTTTCGCGACGGTGTCGGAAATGGCTGAAGTTTGGCAGATTGATGGGAAATAAAAATCACGCCGGGGGCAATTTCGTCATTTTTTGCTACGATTTCGTAATGGGCTAAAATTTGACAGAATGATCGGAAACAAAAATCACGCCGGAGGCAATTTCGTCATTTTTCACGACGGTGTCGGAATGGGCTAAAATTTGACAGGTTGATCGAAAACAAAAATTGCCCCGTGGGCAATTTCGTCATTTTTCGCGACGGTGTCGGAATGGGCTAAAATTGTCTGATTCATCGGAAACAAAAATCGCGCCAGGGGCAATTTCGTCATTTTTCGCGACGTTGCCGGAATGGGCTGAAATTTGGCAACAAAAATCGCGTAGGGGGCAATTTCGTCATTTTTCTCGACGGTGTCGGGATGGGATAAAATTTGACAGATAGATCGGAAACCAAAATCGCGCCGGGGGTAATTTCGTCATTTTTCACGACGGTGTCGGAATGGGATAAAATTTGAGAGATTGATCAGAAACAAAAATCGCGTCGGGGCAATTTTGTCATTTTTCTCGACGGTGTCGGAATGGGCTATAATTTGACAGTTTGATGGGAAACAAAAATTGAGCCAGGGGCAATTTCGTCATTTTTCGCGACCGTGTCGGAATGGGCCAAAATTTGACAGGTTGATCGGAAACAAAAATCGCGCCCGGGGCAATTTCGTCTTTTTTCGCGACAGTATCGGAATGGCCTAAAATTTGACAGATTGATCGGAAACCAAAATCGCTCCAGGGGCAATTTCGTCTTTTTTTGTGACGTCGGAATGGGCTGAAATTTGGCAA
>NW_019258475.1:0-5544 GCF_002742605.1 Olea europaea var. sylvestris
TGCACGAATTGGACAGCAATTTTTTATGAGGTTTAAAATTTTGTTAATTAATTATGTTGTTTTTTCTACTGTTTGCCTATGTTCTTCTCTTGAACCATCATTGCCATGGCAAATATTTGGGGGCATTTAAATTCTTATCATATTCCAAAAATTTGACCATATGATTTCTTGAACTTTTTTGTTAAGTTAGGGTTGCTCAATGTAGAGGACTATTTGGAAGATGCTTGGGGTTTGTAAATCATCTTGAAGCGATGAAAATTGAACGGTGTAAAACGGTGAAAATTACGATATGGGTTTTTGTTTTCAAGTGAATTAGTAAGAGTTGGTTCACAGTAATTTTTGGGACCCTATAGAATATTGAGGTGCTGAATCGAATATTTTACACAATGCTTTGGGTGATTCTTGATTGAAGGGTTCAATGCAAATCTCTAATGTTGGAACACTCAATGAATTAAAAATTACTTTTGTGGCTTTTAAGGATTGTTTCCATTCAATTTAATGGGTGGGGTAGTGTATAGTGCTGGAAAGCTAAGGGATGCCACTGGTTTTGATGTTACAGTATGGACTATTCGGTCACTTGTATCTTACCTTTAGAATGTACTGGAGCGATATGGATTAAATAAATGCGTTAATATCGGGTTCAATCTTATTTATTGAATTCATTGATATGAGTTTCAAGTTTCAGTACTTGCATTGTGATTTAACGATAATCAAACTGTTGTCTGGAGATGAATATATGCTGCTTAACTTCTTTAGTGTTTTGATTAATTAAACAATGGCATCTAACGAAAAACTCGAATTCTTGGTTTTTAAATATGCATTTTGTTTAGGTCCTAGAAATCATATGCTTATCGCTTACTTGCTTGAAATTAAAAATCAGACTATTGCTGTTGACATAATTCCAATATAAACTTTTTAGCATCGGAAAATGGAAAGCACATGAAATAATGGTTTAATGGCATATGTGGGTTAAATAAAACCCCTTTAGTTATTTAAAATCATATGATTTTGATTTTTTGCAATGTGATGCTAAACGATTTTCTTGTTTGTCATGGAGATAGTTGAGGTATTGCATTTTGTTGAATAACGAGCTTGCCTGTAAGAAAGAAAAAGAAAACTTGAAGTAACCTTCATCTTTTTCCCCCAAATCTCATCAAGTTGGTTGGTTAACAACGGAAAATTGACTTTTGGTTTGTTTTATTTTGAGGAATAGATTTCCGTTCCCTCGAGAAATCATTCTCCTTTATATATTATAATCACTGACTTATTTTATATGCTTTCCAGGAGATATGTTTTAAGCTCCACCTGCAATCTCAGGGTGTTTTTAAAGAGTTGGATTTTGATATATCTGATGCTGTTCCGATCCATAAGGGGAAGCCAAAAGGGAAACGCTTGGATGCTAAAAAGAAGGCATTAATAGCTTGTAATTCTTCTAATGTGACTGCGGAAAATGAAAAATCAGAGTTTCCCGTCCGTGGAAGTTTAAAGAAGTACACTAAAGTTTTTTCACTACGGCAACCAAGGAATCGCATCTTGCATGAGTCTATTCAAGCCAATCCACATGGAACACAACAGGTGAACAAACACTTCACTTTCTCAGACAAGGATGACATACTAGGATGTCAAGTGTTAACAAAGATTCGTGGTTCAGATTCCGACAAGGTTGCTTCTTCTTTATTGGATGACCATGCTGGAGAGATAGGAAATAATTCGACCGTTGTAAAAACAAGTGGAAGTGAAGATGTTTCTGGTGGAACTGAAAATGGGCGTGGTGCTCAATCTGCACTTAAAAAGCAGTTGACTATTGCATGCCATGAATTTGATACATCTAACTTCGTGAAGAAAGATAACCACGAGAGACTGTTTGACACATCCGTATATTCATATCAAAGTTCACTGCAAGGTATGAATTTACATTTGTTTGAAAGAGACCATGGAGAAGCATTTCACGACCCTTTGCGGGCTTATCCTCCGTTCTTTTATATATATCCAGAAGGACATTCCGAAAACCCGAGTATCAAAGTGATGAGAAATACATCAAGTGCTTACAATAACCACGGAAGATTGATCGAGCATCTAGGGGATCCCGGTCCCAGATTTCCTCCATTGTGTATCGAGGATTATCCAAAAGCATATAATGAGCCTTCTACTCCATATAAATATAATGAGCCTTCTACTCCATATTTATATAAACTGGAGAAAAAATCAAACATGATGCCTCAATTTCCCCCACAAAGTACGATACAGGATCATAGTGTTCACGCTTTTGAGCACCAATCATTTCCTCATCTGTCGCCAAAGGAATTGCTGCCGACTTTATGTGCCCTTCCAGAAGTGAATCAAAAAAGAATTGATGGAAATTTTATCAGCTTACCGCTCAATTCACACGGAGAATTAATCAAGTTGAACTTGAGTGGTAAAGGGGAGTTTCAACAGACAATAAAGCCAAGTTGCAATGCAGCTTCTTCCATTAACCTTGCCCAGAATAGCAATTTCAATCCGAATTGCATGGGTAATCATTCAGAGTACAGAGGTTGGGAATGTAGAACATCCCTCAGGGACCAGTCGAATCAGTTCCCTGTCAAGGGCTATATGAAAGAGAACCCTTTTGTTGTTATGCAATCTAGAATAGGTATTACTGAATGTCTACATGATGGAAAAACAAATATTGACTTGAATTTGATCAAAAGAAATGATCATTTCTTTAATACAGTGGAAAGGTACCTGCACCCGGAGATTGAGTCTTACCATGGATGCCAAGAAGATTACCAGAAGAGCAGGAACCGTGATTGTGTTTTGCCTCATTTTGTCCAATCAAAAATGCGTTTGATGGGTAAAGAATTTATAGTTAGTGGAAAGGAGCTTTGGAAGGATAATCAAATCGTAGCTGAGCATCATTCTAGTGGTACTGCCACCGACAATTTTACAATTTATAGTCAGAATGAACCATCTTTAGGAAAATTCAAAGAAACTTTGGCTTGTTTATCAGAAACTGAAATCAATCACAGATCAGAAAGTATGTTGCCAACTTCCCCTCACTTTGCCTTGCAAAGTACTGATATGCGCCAGAATGATTTTGTTGCAAGCAAAACAAATCCCGTTCCCAGATTATATACTTGTCTTTCTCCTGGTAACTCCTCCGCATTTCATAATATGAGATCTATAGTCCAGGATCCCATCACCCATGGATATGATACCAAAACAGTTAGTTCTGAGTTCCCTATGCCAAGACCTGCTTTTCAGGGATTGCCTCATGCTCCAAGATCAGTGATCCGATTTCCATTTATCCACCCAGATCTTGAAGGTCATGTGCAATCATCTTGGTCTCAGCACTCTCCTAAGAACGTGTCCCCGTTGTTGTCTGATGTTGCCAAAAGAGAAACATTGTTGAGTTTTGGCCAATCATTCTCTAATTTGGGCAGCAGTTGTGGTCCCCTTACGATGCCGGGAACTAATTTTTGGACTGATGCTCCGGTGTCGTTGACGCATGAAGCTTCTTGTTTTCACAATTCTTTCACCTCTGGCTCTGCCTTTCATAATTCAATCGCTCCAGCTCCATTGACTCAGCGTGCACCCATGTCTTACTACTCTGGAATTGCGCCAAATTCAGTATTGCAGAAGAGACATGGAAGTCAGTTAAAATTCAAAGAACCAATCAGTTCAAGAATGAGAATTAGAGGACGTAGCCATGGCAAGAAAGCCAGAAAACGGGCTTCGGCTGCATCAGATGATTCTTTTAAGCCTTTGAAGATGCCTAAGTTGGGAATTCAAGAAGCACCTAGTTTTTCTGTGACGAAATCAATGACCTGTGTTAATTTTGAAGGTGAAGCTGGAAATATTGGGCAACAATTTCAATCAGATTTTGCCAAAAAGAAAGAAAAAATCGTGGCTCGTGGAGAATACGAGAATGATAAGGATGAACAGACGATTTTAATAGGGAAGCATCCATTGAGTGGCACAGCAAGATCAGGTCCAGTTAAGCTGACTGCCGGAGCAAAGCACATACTCAAGGCCTGTCAAAAAATGGATCAACATGGTTACAAATCAGCCCATGCAACCATCCCTTTTGCAGCAACAACTACAGGCTTCAGACTTTTAGAATCTGAGAAATCGGCTCAAATCTTCAGGTTCTAGGAGTAAGCCTGCTGCTTATCATGGTCAATTTTGGTGATTGTTCCTCATATTCAGTTTTCTAATGCTTCTTTTAATGCAGGAGGATCACTCCAATACTCAATTTTGTTTCCGCCTACTATGCCTATGCTTCAGCTTGAATAAGAAGAATTATACTCAAATGTGGCTTGTTTGCTGTCAAATAAGCTGAAAAGTGTGAAACTATGTTTGTTTCTTATGCAACTTATGTTCAAAAGACATTTACGTACTATCTTTCAACAAGTAGATGAGAAGATCACCGCTCATCAATATTGAGGACAAAATGGTACCATCTTTAACTCTGGCTATTTGAGTGTTGCCCAAGTCATTTTGTATTTATATAATTTATCCTTTCCTCTTCAAGTTTGTCGTACTATATAAAATTGCAACCAGAAGGAATTAATGTTAGTTATGTGTGTGAGAAAGCAATGTCAAACCGATAGTGTAGTGAAGTTGATTGTAATATCTTTGTTATTGATGGAAATCCATATTTATTTGAATTTGACCTTTCAGTTAATGTGCTTTGCTTTTGTGCTCGTATTATCCCAATTATAGACTATGTGAGATCATGAGAGTCGCATCCTCAGATTATCCCAATTAGTCGATGATGAGCTGTAGCTGTATCTCTATTTATCGCGCATGTGCTGAAAAGTATTGCATAAACTGTAAAAATGAAAGTCTTTTTTACTTATTCATATTCCGAGAAAAGATATAGGAGTATGAGATCATGCAGAAGATGATAATTAAATGTAAATCATCTGTATGTATTTATTATTTAATGATAGTTACATGTTGACTCTATTTCCTTTCGTACTCAACCAAATTATTACCAGACGAAAAGCTTCAATGGAACTTATGAAGATGTTGAACTTCCTAGTATTCTTCGTCTTCCTATTTCTCGGCCTGCAAAAATTGGATGTTGTTATGTGCATATTTGTATGGTGCTGCAGTTGGGGTGGGAGTGGGAGTGGGGGTGGGGGGTTCTCTTGACTATTTTTTGAACCCTGTTACATGTACAGATAAGTTGACAAATGCATGCCACAATATCATCAAATATATGATTGGGCTCTTCTCAAAGATTTGATTGAATGGCCCAACCCACCCAAGAGTGCTTATGTTATAGGGGAACTCATGGCTGGAAACAAACCATAAACTGTATAAGTAGGTTAATTGCTATTTTTTACCCCTTTGATTACTCTATCAAGTGCTTCTGGACCGTATTTCTCGATAAATTTCTCCACTGCCTTCACCGTCTCAGGCTTCATCATCTGAACAATCTTTGTCCGGCCACCAGCCCTATTTGAACTTACCTGAATCCCAACATTCAAATATTTCTTCACAACTTTCTGGTATATAAAAGTTATACCATTGAACTTTGACAGATTCAGTCACAGA
>NW_019258475.1:7726-20962 GCF_002742605.1 Olea europaea var. sylvestris
AGGTTACAATTAAATAGTTGGTCAAAATCATTGAATAATTGGTCACATGCACCAAATAGTTGGTCACATACTGATTTCACCACGGCCACTTAGGACCATCACCACCATCGTAGCCTAATAGCGCCACCATTACCAACACTATCCTACCACCAGCAACACATACACAGACTCAACAACCCACCACCACCACTAGCCATTTTACTCCATTTTACTTTCGACGGTGAAATGGGTGCAACGGTAACGCCACCTTACCACCACCATCACCATCTCAAACAAATTTCATTTTCAACTTCAAAATCACCACTATCTCTCCACCACAACCACCAACAAATCACCATTTTTAACTACAATTCACCATTGCCACTGTCAGACCACCATTATCAGATCCATCACTAGATTCAACAAAAACCAACCCAACCGTTAGATTCAACACCATCGCTGTCGCCACCAACAAAAATCACAGCCACTATCAGATCCAACAAAACCACTACTATCGCCACCACCTCGAATTCCCACAAAAAATCTCCAAATCTGTGGTTGGCATCACCATCGTCACCTCAAATCACAACTCACAAACTACATACAAAACCATAAACTTCGTTGATGCTCAACCAAATCATTAGAAAAGCACATGTTGGGAGTGGAGGTAGTTCACCACCGGCTGTAGCAATGTTGATCTCAGAGTGCCATCCATGGCGAGGTGTCGTAAGCGATCGCTGCAGCGTAGCACCGACAGTGTCGTGAGTGGTTGAGCACCACTTTGGTGGTTTATTCAGTAGTGGTGTGTGCTAGTTTATTTGATGCCTCCTATGTGGTGTGTGGTGGTATTGCAGTTGCGACAGAGTAATGGAGATGTTGCCGTCGAAGGTCGTGGTTAGCGTCGCCGTCGGACTGTTGTGGTGGTGTGATAAAGTGAGAGATTATAGAGAGTGTAAAGTGATATAGAGAGAGAATGGAATAGGAAAGTGATTAGGGTTTGAGAAATTTGATGAGGTTGGAAGGTGTAGAATGGGGAATATAATTAATTTAATTTTATAATAATATTATTAATTGAATATTACTGATTTTTTTATTAAATAAACTTTACACTTATTTTTTGAATTGCGATCTTAAAAAACAAGGTCTAGTGTAATTTCCTAAGTGAAAATTACATAAAATCAGGTACTTAAACTTTCAGATTCAAAGTTCAGGGGTAAAGTATATTTATGCAAATATCAGGTATTAGTAATTCCCACAATTCAATTAAAAACCCTACTCATTTTACCCAATCTTGAAACCCGATTCCTGTCTCTTCCTTTTCTCTTCTCGACGACGCATTCAACCACTACAAAGGCGATGAAAGAAATGCGTCATTGCCGACGTCAGCGTGGAGAATTGAAGCTACTGATTTGGGCCGTGTTTGAATGGTTCGCCGTTCACAACAACGTAGCGATCTGCTATTCATCCAAACTGTTGAAGATGTTGATAATGAGATTATCATTTGTAACAGAGTGAATTCAGGTCCAGGAAATTGCCCATTGATCAAAATGCCCTAAACAAATAGATCATAAGCATTGAATTTTGCGCAGCTAAACAACTTCAAAACAAACAAACCTACCTGTTGGCAAACTCCAAGAGGATAAATGTCACCATAAGAAACATTCCATGTAAAGAATTAGTAAGGGTCTTCAGCTCCAACAATCATTAAAACCACAAACAAAACAACTAATTTTAGCGCCATTTTCATTAAAGAACTAGCCTCCATATGGTTAGTTGTGTAAACGAGGGTTTCTGAGGATTTAAAAAGACTATAGTGAATGACAAAGCATGGAGGCGGTGGTGCTCATGTTGATGATGTGATAGTGGCTCTGGAGGCGGTAGTGACCAATTATTGTTGTGTTGATGATCATGGTGGTGGTGGTTGTTGTTGTGTCGGTAATGGGTGGCATGGTTGTAACCAACATTTAGGCATCTGTGACCAACTATTTAGACGTCTGTAACCGTTTGGCTGATTTGTGACCAACAAACTATATCCATGTGACTCATAGATAAAATGTGACCTGTAATTTGAATGATCTGTGACCTAAAAATAATTTTTGAAATAATCTATGACCAACAAAATTTTTAATTTTTGATCACAAAATAATTGTGACCAACTAATTTGACAATATATGATCAGTTAATTTGACCTATAATTATGAATTCGTGACCATTAATCGTGTAGTTGTAAATTTATAATATTTATTTAATAAATATTTTAAATTAATTAAATATATACCTGAATTTTGAATTTTTAAACTTTATACCTGATTTCTGAAATGGTGTAAAGAATATACTTGAAAATGTTATTTTTTCCCATTTCCTAATTCCTATTAATATTGGGAAAATTTCATAACTCAGAACATAAGTATGGGATATTTCAAATCAAAGATGACATGTTTGAACTTTCAAAAATCAGAAATAAATGTATTAATGTATATATCAATCAGTTCCTACAATTTAGCATCAACTTACCATTAATTGCTGGACTCTATCATAACAAATTCACCTTCCAAAATTGCAATTGATTGGTCAGACAAGGAATAAAGGATATAGATTTGATCCAGCTCTTACAATTCATCTCTCATATGACGAATTAAAGCGAGTAAGCCACATATTATTTAATAATAAGGTCACAAATAAAAAATAATAATAATTGGTCACAAATTCACGATTTAATTAGCCACACATTATTTTTCGATCACAAATCAAAATGTTTATATATCACAAATTATTTTACGGTCACAATTCAAAAATTTAATAGGTCAGAGTGTATTCATTTGTCACGAATTAGAAAAATTTATACGTCACAACAATTTATTTATTGGTTACAAATTACAAATATTATAAATCACAATTTATTAACAGTCACAAATTTAACAATTTTTAAGGTCATATGTTATTTCTTAGTCACAATTCCTCCTTTTCACTAGTTACACGTTGTTTACTGATCACAGATTAAATCATATGTGACTGCCTCCCATCGACGTCCCAATTGTCGTCGCCCCACAACTAGCACCACCTTACCACCAACATCCCATCTACCCCCAACCAACACATCACGACCACTGTCAGTTTGTTGAAAACCATTGCCAGAGCAACCACCACATCAATGCAAAATCACCACCATGGTAACCACACCGCTACCATACACCGAACTCCAACAGCTATCAATCGCGGCATCACCATATCACAGGGTTTTGCACACCACGCGTGACCACCAACACAAC
This sequence comes from Olea europaea var. sylvestris, assembly GCF_002742605.1. Lineage (NCBI taxonomy): Eukaryota > Viridiplantae > Streptophyta > Magnoliopsida > Lamiales > Oleaceae > Olea > Olea europaea. The sequence continues at coordinate 10,975 of NW_019258475.1, forward strand.
ACCACCTAAAAAATTACTACAAAACAACCAAAAACCACCACAAAATCAATCCCAAAAAAAGAAACCATAAACCACAAAATACATCTATGCCCGCCGTGCACAGCACCAAATCTCGTCGTGCGCGGCGAAATCAAGCACCTGCCGATGAAAGAACGAAGAAGAAGGACTGTCGCCACTGCTACTTCACATCGCGATAGCGGTGGTGCGAATTGCTGAGATGTTGTTCAACACAAAGCGAGGCTGAGCGATGGTGGCACAACGAAACGGTGATGCAAAGAAGAAGAATGATCGTCGTTGAAATTGGTGGTGGCGCCGGACATGATGATAGAAAGAAGATTGAGAAGGGGGGAACGGTTGAATAAATTCTAGGGTTTGAAATTTATCCATTTATTTTTTAGTATTTATTTTATATATTACATGTTTAATTAACAAAAAGGTGAGAGAATAAAGTGGAGAGAGAAATTAATTATATTGGAGAGAGAAGATAGGTGAGAGAATGAAATTTAAATTATTAATATTTAATATTTAAATATAAAAAATCTGATTTTTGAAATGTTAAACTACTCCTCTTACCACATTAATATTCCCCATTAATAGCCCAAATACTATTGAGTTTCAAGCCCAACAATAAGCCCACAGACTAAACCCGTTATTCTCACTGTCGATCGGGTTGGCGCCGTTAGAGTTCCCCCAAATTTCCCATATCTCTGTTCACTCTCGAAATTCGACATCCCCACCCACTGGAAGAGGCCTTGCCTCTATGCATATGACCAGAGCTCCGGTGTGCAAACCATAGTTCACCGCATTCGCCATTTCTCTGTAAGTTATCTTCATGTTTGCGCAAGTAATTTGGCAAATTTTGTGGTAAAAATCAGATTCTTGAATCGGGTACACTTTTTAAACCTGAAGTCAAAATGTTTTTTCTGTTTTTTTATGTCTGAAATGAATTGCGGGTCAGGTCCTGATCCGATGTTCATTTGGATTTCTTTAAAATTTCCAGTTCGACCCGATTCTTTTTATCCATTGCGGTCTGGGTTGTCGGGTCGGATTTGATCAAGAAGTCTATTGATCAAATGTACTGTTGAAATTTGCTTCCAAGAACTTGAAATTGAATTTATTTTCATGTATTTTCATATATGCTAGCAAAAGATAGCATTTGTCTATGCTTATTTTTTTATTTTATTTTATTTCTTTTTTAAGGTTAAGCTGGTTGGAAATTGTATTGGGATAGTAGTTTAGTAAAAAAATTGGTATCTTAGGTGTTTAGAATGATCTTGCAACTTTTTGGATATGGGTGATGATTTTTTAGATGATATTTTTTGAAGCTTTTGTTTGAGTAGGACGGATCGAAACTGCATTCTTTACTTTCCTATGTAATCAGATATTCTTTGAAGCGCATAGTTAACCTGTTGTTCGCTTCTCGGGGTTTTAATTTGCTTCTAGAGGTTCAAAACAATTTTGGTGTTTGTAAAAGAGTGAGAAATTTTATTTCTTTGGCTTGTTTCATTTCTTTTTGAGGGTATTAAAGGAATAGAGTTTGACACAATACAAACAATTGTGCTTAGGTTGATGTCAAGTTGTATGGTTCTTTATTGTCATGTTTTTCAAAAAGTTATGGTGCTTATATGAGTTCAGGGTTAGCATTTTTATTCTTTTGTCAACTTATGTTTTGGGTATGTATAAGAAATTTTCGTTAATTATCTTTGCAAGCAGATGGAAGTATCAGAAGTAGTCAATGTCCATTCTAGAAGATTAAAATCTGTTGTGTGGAACGATTTTGATAGAGTTAAAAGAGGTGATACATTTGTGGCCATCTGCCGACACTGTAAAAGAGTACTTAGTGGGTCAAGTACCAGTGGAACATCACATTTGAGAAATCACTTGATCAGGTGCCGTAGAAGATCAAACCATGATATAAGTCAATTGCTAACAAGGGGAAAGAAAAAGGAAAGCACCCTTGGCCTGACCAATGTTGGTTATAATCAAGATCAAAGAAATGAGATAGTCACTGTTGCAAGTACTAATTTTGAACAAGGGCATGTAGATGGAACAGTTTACACGGGCAGTTTCAGTTTTGATCATCGGCGTAGTCAACTGGATCTTGCACGGATGATTATGTTACATGGGTATCCTCTGAGTATGGTTGAAGATGTTGGGTTCAAGATGTTTGTTAGAAATCTTCAGCCCTTGTTTGACCTCGTGACTATTGACAAAGTTGAGGCTGACTGTCTGGAGATCTATAAAAAAGAGAAACAGAAAGTGTACGAGGAGTTAGATAAGTTGCCTGGAAAAGTCAGCCTTAGTGCTGATAGATGGGTCGCTAATGGAGATATGCAATACCTGTGTTTGATAGCGTACTACATTGATGATTCTTGGGCATTAAAGAAGAAGATTTTGAACTTTTTAAAGATTGATCCTTCTCAAGCTGAAGACTCACTTTCAGAAGTAATCATGGATAGCCTTAGGGATTGGGATATTGACCGGAAATTGTTCTCATTGACAATCGATAACCATTCCTCCTATGACAAGATTGTCTGCAGAATCAGAGACCAATTATGCCAGCACAGGTTTCTCATGTGTGAAGGTCAATTATTTGATGTACGCTGTGCAGCAAGCACTGTCAAGTTTTTGGTCCAAGATGTACTGGAAACATCTAGTGAGATAACTCATAAAATTCGGGAAAGCATACGGTATGTTAAAAGTTCTCGAGAAACACAAGAAAAGTTCAATGAGATGGTTCAACTCGCTGGTATTAATGCTCAGGAATGTTTACCCCTTGATAATCCATTTCAACGGAACTCGACATATATAATGCTTGAAGCTGCATTAGAGTATAAAGAAGCCTTCCTCCTATTCCAAGAACGTGACCCTAGCTACTCAATGTGCCCATTGAGTCTGGATTGGGACAGAGTGCAAGCTATTACTAGCATCTTGAAGTTTTTTCATGAAGTTTCTGATGTCTTTGTGGAAAGCAAGCATTCTACTGCAAATATGTATTTCTCGGAGATTTGTGATATTCATTTGCAGTTGATTGTATGGTGCCGGAGGTCGGATGATTTCATTAGCTCTTTGGCGTTGAAATTGAAATCTGAATTTGATGAATATTGGAAGAAGTGCAGCTTAATCATGGCTATTGCAGCCATCTTAGATCCACGATTCAAAATGAAACTGGTGGAGTACTACTATCCTCAAATTTATGGTGATAATGCTTCAGATTGCATAAATATTGTTTCAAATTGTGTGAAAGCTCTTTACAATGGGCATGCGATCTATTCACCATTAGCATCTCATGAACAAGCTTCTGAAAATGGTGGTAGTGATGTTAAGGATAGATTAGCTGGATATGACAAATTCCTTGATGAAACTTCATTTAGCCAAAATATAAACTCGGACCTGGACAAGTATTTGGAGGAACCTCTGTTTCCACGTGATGTTGATTTCAACATATTAAATTGGTGGAAAGTTCATGCACCAAAGTATCCTGTCCTATCTATGATGGTCCGCAATATACTGGGTATTCCAATTTCGAAAGTGGCATTAGAGTCTCTATTCGATAATGGACATAGAACACTTAATCATCATTGGAGCTCATTGAAGTCTGATACTTTGCAAGCTTTCATGTGTTCTCAGGATTGGATAAGCCATGAATTATGAGGTGAATTCCTTTTGTCATATTTCTAATTTTGAATTATTTTAGGTTTGCTAATATATATAATGCTTACTGCTGTAACAGATCCCAAAGCTTCCTCAGCTCCTACTTTTGCCTTGTAATATGATGCAAATTAGCAAGTTGCTGTTACTGATTTCTGGTCCCAATTGTTATCAGCCTATCACTAAGAAATTCTGAATATATTTGTCTCATGAATCTCATTTATAGTTTTATCTTTTATTTTTATGTCAAGTTTTGTTATAAATTATATAAACAAACCTTTCCCATATTGCTAGAACAGTCATAATGAGGTTTCATTTTGATTTGACGTTTTCTGGTGTAATTAGTGGCATTGTCATAGGCTGCTTGATAGCTTGTCCTCTGTGGAGGATGGGAATTTTGGTTGGGGGGGGTGTGTGTGATGGACCTCAAGTTTGAATCATTGGGCTCTTGTCATTATGTTAATGCCCTTAAAACAGGTTGCTTAATGTACTTCAAGCATTCAGGTGGGAGAGTTATTTCATTAAGATTCTTCTATAGGGACTCCAAATATTGTTTCTATAGCTGTTATATTAATCTATCTGGCAATACTAGACTTTATTGATGGTCCACTCCACCGTTCTTAAACACCATATGCATGAATCAGGTTGTGTTATAATATTCTCAACCTTTTATGGTGACAGTCATTTTTGAAGCCCTGTGATGTATAAATCCATAATCATTATTGTCAACTGAGAGTTATTTCATTAAGATTCTTCTATAGGGACTCCAAATATTGTTTCTATAGCTGTTATATTAATCTATCTGGCAATACTAGACTTTATTGATGGTCCACTCCACCGTTCTTAAACACCATATGCATGAATCAGGTTGTGTTATAATATTCTCAACCTTTTATGGTGACAGTCATTTTTGAAGCCCTGTGATGTATAAATCCATAATCATTATTGTCAATCGGGCTGTCAATGTGAAGAGGTTGTTCCTCATTCTAAGCAATGCTGTCTTCTTCCATTACATTCTATCCTACACCTTCTTGAGACAATAAACTAGGTAGAATCTCTTAGTTACAACTTGAGATTAACGGAACAAAAATCATTTATAGGTATTATATGCTACACCACCTGGGTTCACTAGAGCATGCAGACGGTACATAATATCAGTTGATTATCGACTTCTCCAGTTATAATTCTGTCAAATAGTCATTTTCTTCATCCACTTGCTTGAAATGCACAACTTTATAGTAGGTCTTGCATAGATAATTGTATATTTGTTTTGGAGGCAATTCATTGTGGCACTTATATAATATGCCCGTGGGTAGGGACAAGTGCAAGACAGGCCATGGAACATTGGATTATCAAAAGGATTTGTAGTATAGATATAATGTAAAGGATGGGAAAATAATTGAATTCATGTCCTTTTCTCTTTTAAGGAGATGAGGAATGGTAGATTGACCAACGGGACATAGTTTCAATGGCAAAGGCTCATAATCCTGTTACCATCTATTTGGTTATATAGTCCTTGTATCTTTGTTATTATTTCACTATCATATCGGATGATTGTACTCAACTGTCATTCTTGGATAAGTTTTCATGCATAGCATATGTTACTTGGTTCGTGTCGACACTCATGCCGTCTATGAGATGTTTAGTCACCAGAAATAAATCTTTAGAGGTTCCCATCTGCTTTATCACAGAATATTGTTCTCTGATTTGGTGTTCAATGGAGGAGTTTTTGTATCTCTTTTAGTTTGTAATTGACTATGGCAAATGCGTGATTGGTATTATAATACTAGCACGAAGGGGACGCAAGTGGTATATTACTATAGATTAATCTACATCGCGGTATAATAGATGAGATGCCCCATACTTCGTTATTTGTGTAACGAGTTTTCATCAACGTGTCATTTTTCTTGTGCACATGAAAACAAAAGCTTTAGTTATCATTTTACACAAATGGGACGAGTATGGCCCACCATCCAGTTTTGTGGATTGTTTGAAGAAGATTATGTCGAATGGAATGCCCTTTACTTGTTCATATTCCAAAGAAGGAGAAATGCAAGAACAGGCTATAATCTGATGCAAGTAACATTGTATTGATATGAAGGCATGGGGGTTGGGCTGGGGTATGGTGGGGCCATGAATTTTAACTCTGATTGTTCACATTGGAACATTAACATGAAAGTGAGGGGTGCAGACTATTTAATGCAGTACCAATCCCATAATGGCACATAGCCTTCACCATACCTACTGTCTTCTAGAGAAGAAAGGGTAGGATTTACAACAGTGGACAATGTTAAAAAAAAAAAAAAAAAAATTCATTGTCTCACCACTTAAATGTTGAGAACTCACCACAATTCTGAGTTGAACATCAATATCATGTAGACTAAAATTCTATCAATCATTCATAGAAATAATTGGAGATGCTTTTCCAAGGCTAGGGACCTTAGATGTAATTTTCCCTAAAACAATTAATTAATATTCGGGAAAAATTCAAAATTCAAGTATTAGCTATGGACCAATTCAAATTTCACTTTTTAAGTTTTAAAAATCAAAACCCAAGTGATAAATAAATAATCAAATATATTTTATTAATTAAATATATTAAAATCACAGTTATACAATTAATAATCACATGTACGTACTTATATGTCACAATTTATTTATTGGTCACGTATTATCAAATTAATTGGTCACATATTATTTCATGGTCAAAATAAAAAAATTTGATAGGTCACAAAGTAAAAAATAAATAAGTTATAATTTATTTGTCGGTCACAGATTTTTAAATTATTTGATCACAACTTATCAAGTTTTTAGGTTACAATTAAATAGTTGGTCAAAATCATTGAATAATTGGTCACATGCACCAAATAGTTGGTCACATACTGATTTCACCACAGCCACTTAGGACCATCACCACCATCGTAGCCTAATAGCGCCACCATTACCAACACTATCCCACCACCAGCAACACATACACAGACTCAACAACCCACCACCACCACTAGCCATTTTACTCCATTTTACTTTCGACGGTGAAATGGGTGCAACGGTAACGCCACCTTACCACCACCATCACCATCTCAAACAAATTTCATTTTCAACTTCAAAATCACCACTATCTCTTCACCACAACCACCAACAAATCACCATTTTTAACTACAATTCACCACTGCCACTGTCAGACCACCATTATCAGATCCATCACTAGATTCAACAAAAACCAACCCAACCGTTAGATTCAACACCATCGCTGTCGCCACCAACAAAAATCACAGCCACTATCAGATCCAACAAAACCACTACTATCGCCACCACCTCGAATTCCCACAAAAAATCTCCAAATCTGTGGTTGGCATCACCATCGTCACCTCAAATCACAACTCACAAACTACATACAAAACCATAAACTTCGTTGATGCTCAACCAAATCATTAGAAAAGCACATGTTGGGAGTGGAGGTAGTTCACCACCGGCTGTAGCAATGTTGATCTCAGAGTGCCATCCATGGCGAGGTATCGTAAGCGATCGCTGCAGCGTAGCACCGACAGTGTCGTGAGTGGTTGAGCACCACTTTGTTGGTTTATTCAGTAGTGGTGTGTGCTAGTTTATTTGATGCCTCCTATGTGGTGTGTGGTGGTATTGCAGTTGCGACGGAGTAATGGAGATGTTGCCGTCGAAGGTCGTGGTTAGCGTCGCCGTCGGACTGTTGTGGTGGTGTGATAAAGTGAGAGATTATAGAGAGTGTAAAGTGATATAGAGAGAGAATGGAATAGGAAAGTGATTAGGGTTTGAGAAATTTGATGAGGTTGGAAGGTGTAGAATGGGGAATATAATTAATTTAATTTTATAATAATATTATTAATTGAATATTACTGATTTTTTTATTAAATAAACTTTACACTTATTTTTTGAATTGCGATCTTAAAAAACAAGGTCTAGTGTAATTTCCTAAGTGAAAATTACATAAAATCAGGTACTTAAACTTTCAGATTCAAAGTTCAGGGGTAAAGTATATTTATGCAAATATCAGGTATTAGTAATTCTCACAATTCAATTAAAAACCCTATTCATTTTACCCAATTTTGAAACCCGATTCCTGTCTCTTCCTTTTCTCTTCTCGACGACGCATTCAACCACTACAAAGGCGATGAAAGAAATGCGTCATTGCCGACGTCAGCGTGGAGAGTTGAAGCTGCTGATTTGGGCCGTGTTTGAATGGTTCGCCGTTCACAACAACGTAGCGATCTGCTATTCATCCAAACTGTTGAAGATGTTGATAATGAGATTATCATTTGTAACAGAGTGAATTCAGGTCCAGGAAATTGCCCATTGATCAAAATGCCCTAAACAAATAGATCATAATCATTGAATTTTGCGCAGCTAAACAACTTCAAAACAAACAAACCTACTTGTTGGCAAACTCCAAGAGGATAAATGTCACCATAAGAAACATTCCATGTAGAGAATTAGTAAGGGTCTTCAGCTCCAACAATCATTAAAACCACAAACAAAACAACTAATTTTAGCGCCATTTTCATTAAAGAACTAGCCTCCATATGGTTAGTTGTGTAAACGAGGGTTTCTGAGGATTTAAAAAGACTATAGTGAATGACAAAGCATGGAGGCGGTGGTGCTCATGTTGATGATGTGATAGTGGCTCTGGAGGCGGTAGTGACCAATTATTGTTGTGTTGATGATCATGGTGGTGGTGGTTGTTGTTGTGTCGGTAATGGGTGGCGTGGTTGTAACCAACATTTAGGCATCTGTGACCAACTATTTAGACGTCTGTAACCGTTTGGCTGATTTGTGACCAACAAACTATATCCATGTGACCCATAGATAAAATGTGACCTGTAATTTGAATGATCTGTGACCTCAAAATAATTTTTGAAATAATCTATGACCAACAAAAATTTTAATTTGTGATCACAAAATAATTGTGACTAACTAATTTGACAATATATGATCAGTTAATTTGACCTATAATTATGAATTCGTGACCATTAATCGTGTAGTTGTAAATTTATAATATTTATTTAATAAATATTTTAAATTAATTAAATATATACCTGAATTTTGAATTTTTAAACTTTATACCTGATTTCTGAAATGGTGTAAAGAATATACTTGAAAATGTTATTTTTTCCCATTTCCTAATTCCTATTAATATTGGGAAAATTTCATAACTCAGAACATAAGTATGGGATATTTCAAATCAAAGATGACATGTTTGAACTTTCAAAAATCAGAAATAAATGTATTAATGTATATATCAATCAGTTCCTACAATTTAGCATCAACTTACCATTAATTGCTGGACTCTATCATAACAAATTCACCTTCCAAAATTGCAATTGATTGGTCAGACAAGGAATAAAGGATATAGATTTGATCCAGCTCTTACAATTCATCTCTCATATGACGAATTAAAGCGAGTAAGCCACATATTATTTAATAATAAGGTCACAAATAAAAAATAATAATAATTGGTCACAAATTCACGATTTAATTAGCCACACATTATTTTTCGATCACAAATCAAAATGTTTATATATCACAAATTATTTTACGGTCACAATTCAAAAATTTAATAGGTCAGAGTGTATTCATTTGTCACGAATTAGAAAAATTTATACGTCACAACAATTTATTTATTGGTTACAAATTACAAATATTATAAATCACAATTTATTAACAGTCACAAATTTAACAATTTTTAAGGTCATATGTTATTTCTTAGTCACAATTCCTCCTTTTCACTAGTTACACGTTGTTTACTGATCACAGATTAAATCATATGTGACTGCCTCCCATCGACGTCCCAATTGTCGTCGCCCCACAACTAGCACCACCTTACCACCAACATCCCATCTACCCCCAACCAACACATCACGACCAGTGTCAGTTTGTTGAAAACCATTGCCAGAGCAACCACCACATCAATGCAAAATCACCACCATGGTAACCACACCGCCACCATACACCGAACTCCAACAACTATCAATCGCGGCATCACCATATCACAAGGCCTTGCACACCACGCGTGACTTCCAACACAACACTACCTAAAAAATTACCACAAAACAATCAAAAACCACCACAAAATCCATCTTTGCCAGCTGCGCACAACACCAAATCTCGCCATACGTGGCGAAATCAAGCACCTGCCGATGAAAGAATGAAGAAGAAGGAAGATGACTGTCGCCGCCGCTACTTCACATCGCAATAGTGGTGGTGCGGGCTGGTGGTGGGGATTGCTGAGATGTTGTTCAACACAAAGCGAAGCTGAGCGGTGGTGGCACAACACGACGGTGATGCAAAGAAGAAGAATGATCGT